>NC_059275.1:17634732-17689732 GCF_017591435.1 Portunus trituberculatus
AACTATACATCTGTATATAGTAATTATAAACAACAGAGTTGTGGAATGAGGATGTGTATGTTAAAAAGGCATACTATATTTCCCAAGTGGTCCCTATGGCTTGTTTATTGTGGACAAGAACTGTGAGATGTGTATCTGTGCTGCTACTTTTACAATATTTATTGACCCCCTGCTGTAGGTAGTGTTTTATGTATAGACAAAGAGTAGCAACCTTAAATAAGTCGATACTTTTTATATCTGAATCTTATATTTAATGCACATGTTTTCTAAAGGTTGTTTTTGCAAATTAATAAAGATAAATTCAGATTTAGATAACTGGAAAATATACATTAAGTTTTCTACACATTGTTTTTATCATCCTTGCATGATGCAGCAATGATGGTTGAAGGTGATGTGTTGTGAAGGTGCATCAAAGGAGAACAATATGGCAACAAGGGCTAACCTGGTTTCAGCAGGTATGTGGATGGGTAGGTGAGAGTAGTTAGGTGGTGATGCACAATCTGTTCAAGGGGCCCCACAGGAAAGCTGTACACACTGTTCAACCTTAACTGTGAACTTTGAATCAAGTGTTGGTCAATAAGTTATCACTTGGGAAAGCTGTAAACAATGTTTTACCCTAACTGTACACTGACACAACTGTTGGTCAATAAGTCATCACTAGTAACATTCTCACCAGACAGCTGTAAAAAGTAAGTCATTCATTTCATAACTAAATTATTATTTTCCTTTGAGCAAATCATGAGGCTGCCCATTTAGGGGATGGTGCCAGCAGAGCCTGGCTGTGTTTCTGTTGCTGGCCTCATTAACAAACAAACATTTGTTTTTTGGGGTTTTGAAATATCATTTCTTTGTTTATCAATTTTAGTAGCACCACTGAATGGGTAAGTGTATAAACTATTATATAACAAGTCAAAACCAAATCTTTACCTGAAAATGTCAAGTTGGTAAATAAAAGCATATGTATGTAGATAAATAATGCTTATATTGTCAACTGATTTTGCAAATAAGACTTAGGCATTTTGCATGTTAGAACACTTCTGTATAAAAGCATTTTTCTTTTAATATAAATAAATAAATATTTAATCAACCATATCACAAAGTTCTACAGAAAACCTTGTTCGGTATAACATTGACAACAGAATTCAAAATTTTGTAGCTAAATGTGGTTAAAATAACTCACTAGAGAAGAGACAACCTTATAAGGTGGCCTGAATCTCCTTCTCGACAAGCACCCTGTACTCGTCAAAGCCGCCCTCCACGCACCGCACCTTCTTGTCCCCGCATACCCACAGCTCAGTGCACACCATGCGGATAAGCCTCTCGTCGTGGGACACTAACACCACTCCACCCTGAGAAGAAACATGAACTCACACTCAAATGCATAAATAAATACTTTATCTAACATTCATATATGGGGCTGTTGAGATATGACAGAGTTCTGTTTCGATGCCACGTCATAAACTAATTTTCAGTGCAGGTTGGGACCAGCCTAAGTAAATATCTACAGCATGTCACCAATGCCATTGCTATAAGAAGTACTGTAAAGTCATAATCTAGGACACTGGTTCTCAAACTTCAATGGAATGCCAGGGTGCTGTGAAGATCTTGCTAGGTTTCTGTGAAAAATTTATACACATTTGACAAAAATTTAACTTATCAATATGAACAGAAATGGATAAAAATTAATATGAAAGGAATTAAACAATTTGCATTTCTGAGGAGGAAAAGAGAGAGAGAGAGAGAGAGAGAGAGAGAGAGAGATTGATTCATAAGTGATAATCTAAACTTCACATTTCATCTCTTGCTAAAACAGCTTCTATGAAGTTAGGCAGTCTGAGGCATCTCTGCCAGTTTTCTCACCTCCCTCAACTGCTAACTCTGTACAAGGGCCTTATCTGTCCTTGTATGGAGTACTTTCACATGTTTGGGAGGGTTCCACTTACACAGTTCTATCAGATAAAGTGGAATGAAAAGCTTTTTGTCTCATCAACTCCCCTCCTCTGACTGATTGTCTTCAGCCTCTTCCTCACTGTCACAATGTTGCATCTTGCTGTCTTCTACCACTATTTTCATGCAAACTCCTCTTCTGATCTTGAGAACTGCATGCTTCCCCTCCTCCTGTGGCTTCACTGTACAAGGCTTTCTTCTTCCTTTCATCCCTACTCTGTCCAACTTCTAATGCAAGAGTTAACCAGTACTCTCAATCTTTCATATCTTTCACTAGTAAAGTCTGGAACTCCCTACCTGCTTCTGCTTTCTTTTAAGAGGGAGATTTCCAGACATCTGTCCCAGACTTTTGGCTAACTCTATCAGACCTTTTTTTTAAATGTTTTGTTCCTCTTAGCCGGCTTTCCCCTCTTACATAAAAAAAGTACATCAAAGGTAATTTCATTAAATATCATCGATATTCATGCCTTCCAAACTCACCTTGAATTTACTGATTGCCTCTCCCAGAGCCTCAATCGTCTCAATGTCCAGGTGGTTAGTCGGCTCATCAAGGATGAAGAAATTAGGATTGCCCATACACATGAGAGCAAAGGCCACACGGGACTTCTGACCACCTGACAGACTGGCCAGCTGCTGCAGGGCCAGGTCGCCACTGACGCCAAAAGACCCAAGCTGACGACGGTAGTCTTCAGTTGGCCGCCCTAATAATTACAAAGCTGTATTTCAGTAAGTGCTCTCCATTTATCAGTATCTAAATGAACAAGACTAATTAAGAAAGGCAAAGATAATTCTATCAAAATTTTCACATTAACCCCAAGATGGGAAACACGTCTCTAAAGCCATTTAGGAGTTTTTTTGCAGGGAAGATATTTACAAATAAATTGACACTTCCCAAGCAGTAGAAAACAGTAGAAAGGATGAGGAAGAGACAGATAACGACACCGAGCAAAGGAGAAACATGAACAGACAAGAGCGGACATGATAGCTACCTTGGTATTTATTTTGTAGCAGCTCTACAGGACACACCCTCATGTCCAGCTGGTCCACATGGTGCTGAGTGAAGTAGCCTATCCTCAGCGACCTGCCAAACAAACAGTCACACCAGTAATACACACAAAAAGATGAATAAACAAATAGATGAATCAACCAAAACAGAAAAGTATATAAATCAGTCAAAATAGAGGCTGAGAACAGCTCTCAAGGTGAAGAAATACAACAGAGTGTTTTAGTTTAATAAATAACCAATGAACTCCACTTACAATTAGTAATTAAATAGTAAATATATTCAACAATAAATAATCAATAAACAGATTAGATCGCCAGGTTGCTGGTAACAACCTGCATTAGAAAAGGCTCGCATTATAATTCCAATGAAGGTTTAAAGCAAAAAGCTGTGTTGGCATATCAGCCAGTGGGCAAAATTATCTGTGAGGCTGAAGGCACAGAGTTCAAGCTGGAATGTGAGAAAGGAACAGATCTCTCATGCAGCTCATCCCTAACACTAAACCCTCAGCTTCTAGTCTCCCAAGGGAGGAAAACGAGAGATGTAAGGAAGTATATCTTTAATTATAAGACAAATGTTTAACCTCTGATCATTGTCTGTAAGCCTTAAGCAAGGTGCCTTCCTCCCAATCCATACACTCATCACACCTGCTGTTGGGGGTACATTTCTTGGGGGTAAATCAACTGAGTTCACGTCTCTTGGCTGTGTTTCCTTTTGGCCAAGAGTCATTTAGGCCATGATCCCTTTAGAGCGAGAATCAGGTTAAGGCAAGGCACTCAGCTCTACTTACTAATGTTTTCTTGCTCTTAATCTCCAATGAATTTGGGTACATGGTGGGAAAGCAGGTTTTCGGTTGACTAAAACATGACCAAATGTCATCTCTTACCACGAAAGTAAGTACCACTGTATGTCTTACTATAACATGTCAGACACAGCAGATTAATACATACTGAGGCATGTCAACATCATGGACGGACACACACACACACACACACACACACCTGTTGGCCAGCCGGTGTCCTTTGGTTGTGTCCAGCTCCCCCAGCAGGATCTTCAGCAGTGTGGTCTTGCCCGTGCCATTTTCTCCAACCTGAACCAAACAAAAACCTACAGATTCAACACACCAAGAACAGAAAAATACAATCAACATCATTTGCTCTCAACTTTTGTACACTCATTTCCCTTGGGATGAGTGCAAGACAACAGTGGAACCATGCGTGCTTTGGGGTCCGAGGGGTCTCCAAGCGCACGGGTTCAAATCCTGTCCATGGTCCGAGTGCAGGTTGGGCTTCCTCACTCAGGGCAAGGGTTTCCTAGCAGGTGGGCTTTGAGATAGGAGGTATCCCACAAAGTATCCCCTTTAGCCCATAAATTCCCGTGAAAAGCTCACACGGTATTAAAAAAAAAAAAAAAAAAAATTATACTCACAATACATATTCTGGAGTCCATGGCAGCCGAGAGATTGACACTGGTAAAGATGGGATTTCCTGGAGTGTATTCAAACTGCACCTCATCTAACTGCAAGACGGAGCCACTCAACTTCTCCACCTCAGGAAACCTCAGCACCACCTTCACCTCCTTTTCAATGGGTTTCAGCTCAGGCCTGCCACACAAACACAAACATAACACCATCAATGTTGACTTTGCTTTCCACTTCCTCATTCTACAAGCACTACCTAACCTAACTATTATCAACCTTCAAGTTAAAGCTGCATTTCTCCTCATTCTTATTACAGAACATTTTAAAGTTATCCTTCATGAACAACACAAACAGCAGTCCTATTCACATACATCAATACAATGGCAATAAGTATTACACCTATGAACAATTCCCTAGGCATGTCTGAATAGAACTATGTGGAGGGATTTCTTGAATTATGCGAGGGATACGTTTCTGAAGGGATCACGTAATGTAAAAACTGCATAAAGTGAACGTGATTACTGAACTAAACTGTACAGCGGAGCTAGGCAGGAACTGGT
The DNA here is from genome assembly GCF_017591435.1 of Portunus trituberculatus. Classification (NCBI taxonomy): domain Eukaryota; kingdom Metazoa; phylum Arthropoda; class Malacostraca; order Decapoda; family Portunidae; genus Portunus; species Portunus trituberculatus. The sequence goes on from NC_059275.1 coordinate 17,639,663, forward strand.
TCCATCTCAATGACTCCGCACGAATACAGAAGGTAAATACACATGAGTCAGAAATCACAAACAATATACTTATAGTGCTTGCTTAGAATATATATGTTATCATTAACTTTATTTAGGAATTCTTGCAAATGCTGGTAACTACAGATGAACAAAGTAAAGTATGATACAATCATATATATCTTGCATCCATTATTCAAAGAAATTGCTTGAGTAATATAAAAACATTTTGTTTATGCTGGCCATTGGCCAATAGTAGGCAGTGATTTAGTGTTACCAAATCATGATAATTTCTTTGTACTCTGATTGGTAGATATCCTACGGCATCATACCGTAAAGGATATATACTGGTGGACACCCACTGACATGTCATAAGAGCTAAGCTTGCCAAACTGAGAGGGCCACCCATAACAGTCATTCTGAAGATTAAATAAATCTTCATAATTACTTATTTTCTTGTTATAATATAACTCTTCTTTCCTCGAACCATAATGGGATTTTTTTCCAGGCACCCAGGATTTTTCTAGAACAGTGAGCTAAAGGTGCACATATTGAGATTATATCTGAATTTGTGGTAGACTAGAAGAAAGATTTATCACATTCAAATCTAGTAAAACAATAGCATCGATGAGCTTGAAGCACAGTGCGAAGGGAGAGCATGAAGGTACACATGGGAAACACCTGGTGACACCTGGCAGCTGCATCACCAAACTAAACCAGCTGTGCAACTTGATTTTCTTGGCATTGTGTTATTCTAAATAATCTGTGTAATATGAAAAAATGACTAGGTTTTTTACCTTGTGTTATTTCAAAACTGCATGTTCAAAACATGTATAAATCAAGAAATCCCTGTACCTAGTAATGGTTGACAAATGTATCATTTCAATGTAAAAAAGAAAATACCTCTCATACCACTCCTGCAAAAAGTGCACAGTCAGACATTATCCTATATGCTACTATCAATACATTCAGGCTTCAATTTTCCTTTTTCTATGTATTAAGCAAAATGTCAAGCAAGATTACCACATAATTCCATACTTAAATTCCATAAGTGTTAATGCTGCAAGTACACTCACAAACACCAATCAGTTCTTGGTGTAGTCAACTCACAATTTCTCGAGCATTTTAATCTTGGACTGGACAAGGGAAGCACGTTTGGCATTGTAGCGAAACTTGTCTATAAACTCCTGGACATGGGCACGAAACTGCATCTGGGCGTCGTACTCTCTCTGCTGATTCTTCTGCCGCTCATTCTTGGTCTGAATAAAGTTTTCATAGTTTCCTCTGCGAGAGAAAAGTGAAACATGAAAATATGGAGAGGGGAACATGAAGAAAAATTAGTTGAAAGACAGCAATGGTATTCTTTACATACAAAGTAGAAGAATGCAGACACTTCACCTGTACATGTCGATGGTCTGGGAGTGGAGGTGCAGAACATCAGTGGGCACAATGTCCAGGAAGTGACGGTCATGAGACACCACAAGTAAGGTAGATGCCCAACCCATCAGGTAGTTTTCCAACCAGATGATGGCCTTCATGTCCAACATGTTAGTAGGCTCATCAAGCAGCAGGAGGTCTGGCCTGCCAACACACACCTCATTACTGTCATATCCTCATTTCACATATATAGAACTATTTTTCTCTCTTCTTTTAATAAATGAGGATTCTTGCAAATAATGACATTAAATAAATAAATAGAACAAAAAACAAACACACAACTTCATACACAGAATGAATACATTAATAAATCTAAAGAACATGAATATGGATGGAAGTATGGAAGGATGGATGACATCTATCACTTTAAGACTCTTTCACAGCCAGACACCAATCTCTCCCTTTCAACTTACTGTGAGAAGAGTGCTCTGGCCAATGCTATCCTCATTCTCCACCCTCCAGAGAACTCCCGGGTCTTCCTTGACTGCATCTCAGGATTGAAGCCAAGTCCATTGAGGATGACACTAGCCTTGGCAGGGGCCTTGTCTGCCTCAATGGCCTGAAGCTCTGCATACACCTCAGACAGCTGTGTGGCGAGGCTATCATCTTGCTCTCTGCGGTTCACAAAGATGAGAAGCATTTGTTTCATAGCCATAGTGCTTTGATGCATTGGTTTCCTTTGTATAGTGAGTCATTATTTCCTTATAAACTACTACCATAAGGAGAGTAGGACTAATGTATTACCTAACTACAATATAAAATATGAAAAATAAATGGATCAACGGAAAGAAAATGGAACACTGAAGATAGAAAAAGTGATCATTCAAGGGAAAAAACAAGGTAACACAAAAGATGAAGAGAAGTAAAGACTCACCCTTGAGATATTCTGCTCTGAATCTCTTTCTCTCGGTTCAGCAAGGTTCTGCGCTGAATGTCACACTCCAGCACACTCTCAAGGGCTGTGGTGTCATCTCCTGTCACCTCTTGCTCCACGTACAGGATGGAGATGTGACTCGGGATGCGGAGGCTCCGGCTAGGCAGAGAAAGGAGGAAATGGTGCATCTATAAGCCACACATTCACTTAATTTTTCCTTTATAAACACAGTGTGGGAAGGAAAGCAAATAGACTTGCTACAAAAATGTATAAAGAACCTATCACTAAATTCATAAGCCATCCAATCCCCAAGATTACAATCTTTACCCTGATCTCATACACCACAGCCTGGGCTACATTACAACTAAGTTTGGACAAGTTTCTCAAGGAGGTGAAGTGTTATGCTTTCTCTGGTAAACTCTGGAACTCCCTGCCTGCTTCTAAATTTCTGTCTTCCTACAACTTGACTTCTTTTAATGGGCAGGTTTCGAGACACTTGTCCCAGAATTTTGGCTAACTCTACTTATTTTTTAAGGGAACTGGCAATCAAGCGGGGCTTTTTAAAAATTTTTATTACCCTTGGCCAGCTTCCTCTCTTGCATAAAAAAAAAAAAAACTTCTAAGGTTTGTAAAACTATTACAATACTACTGGACAGTCACCACTTACCTTGCCATCATTCTCAGCAGCGTTGTTTTCCCAAGACCATTTCTCCCTACTAAGGCATATCTTCTACCAAAGGCTAGAGATATAGTTGCATTCTGAATGAGAACCCTGAAAAGTCATAAGACATGACAGTGTCTTACCACAAAACACACACAGAGTGAAATATGTCATAACTTCACATTATGAGACAATCTAGTATTCAGAGGTAATGATAATCCATTTCCTGAAATATTTCAGGATCTACTTCCATGAGATGCCTCTGGTGCAACTCTCCATTTGTTTGTTCCAATCAATCACAACACACTGGAGTACATACACAGAATGGTAGTTTGGAACAATTAGCAATATGAAACAAATGTGCATGACACTGTAATGAGTACAAATAGTGGGTCACCTGTCACCATAGGCCACATCAAAGCTTTCTATCCTGATGTCCTTTGTGTTGCAGATTCCTTTTGCATCCAAGGCTCTGTCCTTCTTACTGACAATCTGCAACACCACAAAACAAGTTATCCTGGTTTAGCAAAATAGAAAAATACACATGAAAATTAAGAAACCTCTTAATTTCTAGATAATAAGGGAATAAGTTACAAACTTTACAAATTATATAAAAAATACTTGAATACACATACATCAACAAAGTAAAAGAATAGGACCAGATCAAAGGTTAAGCTTGTCATTTTCAGAGCAGTGATGGCTCCCAAGCTGTGCACACTTACCTGGGAGGCCGTGGCCATCTCCAGGATGATGGGTGGCTGCAACTCCTTCTTGTCTGTGTTGATACGCTTCTCCTTCTTTTCTTTGAGCTTTGCCTCTGCTTTATCCAGTTTTCTCTGGTCAACTTTCTGTGATAAAAAATAAAATGTCACTTTTTTATCATATCTATAACTGTCATCAGTATCTCACAGGTCACTACAAGTCTAATCTTCATTCCTATCAGTCTCAACACCACTGCTGACCACATTACCCATCTCTACCTCCTCCTCCTCCTCCTCCTCCTCCTCTAGTCCTCTCAATAATCAATTTCCTCCTGCTCTTGCTCCTTCAGCTGCTCTTTATCACCACCACTCTCACCATTCCTTACCAGTGCGTCATCTCTCTCCCTTGTCCAGACAGACTTGATTTCGTGCTCGTCCAGCTCCATGTTAGCTGCCATCTGTGCCAGCTGCACCGGTGCCTCCAGGGTCTTGTGCTCCAGAGCACCATTAGCCGTCGTCAACTGGTCCATCACCTCCCCACACAGCCTCCTGCTCCCACACATCCAGGAACAGATGTGGAGGAAAACAGTGCAATTGGGGAAGTGGTAAAGATGATGGTGAAGGTGTGCATGGTTGGTAAAGGGGAATGTTGGAGTTATAGAGAGGAATGGTGTGGGGAAAATAAATCAATATGTTACTCCTGTAGTACTGTATGTGTTCTGTGACAATGAATAAGGACATAATTAATGAAAGCAGTGGACACAATAAGAAACAAGCCAACAAAACACTGAATGGTAGAAAAAAAGAAGAGGAACACCTTGGTCATTGCAATTATAAAGAAAGATTGATAATAAGCAGAAATAGAACCATTTGTCATACAAACTCATTTCTTCCTATAACAAAATGATGAGTCAAAACACAAGCAATACCACTGAGCTGTTGTACAACACCAATCCAGGCAAACTTTCACGTAATGGCACATCAGGAACAATCTGTGGCATAAGTAGTGTTTTTGCCGTCCGAGGCAGCACGCGGCCTTCACGCTTGTCGTCCCTAAAGCCACTAAACACTGCCATGACGGCCTAATCAAGCACAGGAGCCCATTACACCAAAGTTAAACCCATCCCAATAAACCTGTGTCCCTGTTCTTAACTAATAAAGATGTTTGAAGATATTTTGGCCATGTACGTCGCCCCCAAGCAACAAAGATACATCACCCTGGTCTGTGGCGCCACACAATCCCTCCTAAGACGATAAATCAATTAAGAGAGCGCCCCCAAAAAGTGCCACCTTGGATGGATCACTCCCCCGTCCCCTACCTTAGCTATGCCACTGAAAACATCACGAGGGACTTGTTGCCTTTTGTCCGCCATGCTCATGCCCCTGCCACTCCAAAAAAATAAATAAAAGAAATAATAAATAACAGCTTACAAATGTTGTTCAACATCATGATAATGATAAAAATACATTGGTAACATTATCTCATACCTTAGGAAATAAACACAAATAAACACACTTAGACACACACACAGGTAGCAAATGAAATACAGGAGAGAAACACCAACACAAACACAAACACACACACACACACACACACACACATTACTGCATAACATTTATAGTGGTGAGCTCACCTGATCTCTCCATCCTTCTCAAGGCCCACGGCATCCACCAGCAGCCCACCAATGGCATCGTACACATCCTCACTGTTCTCAAAGTCTTCAGTGCTTGCAAGGACACCTGGAAATGTTAGTGCTGGCTGTTAACATCCCAAGTGCATGAAATTTGTAAAACATGGTCTTGACAAGAGAATAGGAAGCAACGAAGGCAGTCAGTGCTTTGCTTTTCATCTTATCATGTGTACACAAGAAAGTGTAAACAAGAAAGTGTGCACAAACCCTGACTGCAGATACCCCCTCCCCCTCATAAAGGGGGCAATGAGAAGGCATCCTGCAGAGGAAACACCCCAAAAGAAGAACAGACGCCAGCATAATAGTAACCATGTAGAGAAGAATTACTCAGAGTAAAAACTCCACTTTTTAGGAAACAAAGTGGAGATGCTGATATCCCAACAAGAAAAATTACAAAAACTGACCACTAAACTTACTGCCCAAATGGAAAGACCAGAACTTTGGAAAAAAAAAAGGTGCCACTGCCCCCACTGATAAATCTCCTCACAGTGACATCAGGGGCTCATATCAGGAACAACCAAAATAAGGTTCCACTACTGTAAGAAATAGTCACCACAGACAAAGTACTCATGATTGCCTGAACAGAAGCACTTACACAAAGATGTCCAAGATGCAGAATCCACAACTATGACATTTTCAGCACAGACAGGAGGGACAGAAGTCATGGAGGAGTAGCCATGTCTATTGACAGTAACGTAGCAATCAATACAGAACTGTTACTTAGCTTCTCCAAAGAAACATGAAATTCTATCTCTTTTCATCAAGGCAGTAAATCTTGACTGGCCTTGCTGAGACTAAATACTTGACCCAGTTCATCAACAAACCACCAATATTCTAGATCTGATGTGCAGTAACAACCATGGAATAATATATTAGGTAATATGAACTCTTCCAGACCACCATGACAGACCACAAGATAATCAATGCACTAATGCACACCACACCACAAAGGACATGCACAGCTCAAACAGAAATGGCTAAGTTAAACTTCTACCACAAAGACATCAATTGACCCGGTCTGAGGAATGAATTAAGCATTGAATAGGAGACAGCTTTAGGAAATACAAGATCAAACAAAATTACTTTACAGCAATACGTGCAAAGGTATGCAGGGAACATGTGCTATCAAAAGCATCTCAAAAAACAAACGACTCATACTGAGAGACCGCCACATTCTAATGAGCAACAGAGGCCTCTACAAGAACAAACTGACAAGAAGTCCTCAACCAAACACAAAGGCCAAGATACAAGAAGCCATCCTGGAAATTGAATATAAGTTACTGAAATCACATGAAGAACAAAGGAAGAAAGAGGAAGTACTGGCAGTGAACAACATAAAGGATAATTCCAAATTTTTCTTTGCCTACACCAACAAGAAATGCAAAAATATATCTGCAGTAGGTCCACTTGAAAATGTGGAAGGAGACCTTAAGAGTGATCCAGTGGAGATGGTGAATATCCTCAAAGTCCAGTACAAGTGTCTTCAGTGTGCCCAACCCTAACAAAGCTGTGCATGACCCAGCAATCTTTTTCTACATGCAGGCAAACATCACCAAAACACCAATATTGACTGACATCAACCCAGAAACTGAAGACTTTCTTGAAGATATTGAAACCATCAATGCAGATTCTGCACCTGATCTGGATGGCTTTATTGTAAGGTTTTTGAAACAGTGCAAATGTGAGCTAAAGGTACCATTGGAACAAACAGCCACAAATGCCTTGGAATGGACAATATTCCCCCAATCCTAAAAGAAGGGATAGTGACACCCACATACAAAGGAAGCAACAGGGCTGGCTAAAAATTACCAGCTGGTAGTCCTAACCTCTCACATCATCAAATTTCTTTAATGAGTGATCACAAAGCATCTAACTGACCACTTGGGAAAGACAAATACCTTCAATGACAGACAACAAGGCCAGTACTGCCTGCCAAAGTTATTGGCACACCAAGACTAGACACCATCAGCGAGGGTGCAAATGTCAATGTGATCTACAGTAAAACCTCGCTTGACGAACGTCTCTAGGGACGAACAATTCGCGAGACGACCCAAAAATTTGTCAATATATTGACCCAGGGGACAAACGATATTTCGGGGGACGAACGCGGTTAAGCGGCTCACCAGCAGGCGAGCCGTTTGTGTGATAGCCAACCCGGCTATCACACAACAACAAAACAAAACATAAGCACAAAAGAAAATAGAAACAGGAACATACGAAAAATATTACATAACATATTCCCCGTGCCACCACGTGAGCGTGACCTGACTCGAACCAGGTGAGGGACCCGAGGGGACATGCTGACCACCACCACCACATTGTGACAACAATGGAAAAAAAACTCAGCCACATCCCACAGAATTTTTATACATGGTTGTTATAATGCTCAACATGGACACTCACTGTACTATGTGGTCTCCTTCACTATACCAGCATACATTAAATATCACTTTTAAATAGCACATGGATGGGAAATAAGAGAGACACATGTAAGAAGATTGATTTGGCAGTATGGCTGGAGGCAAACGACGAGCCCTGCCCCATTCTGAATGGACTTCATAGATGGAACAGACTATGGTGATCTGTGTGTGGATGATCCTACAAAAACTGGTTCCTGATGACTGGGCTACATTAAGACACACGCCACCACCACAGTTGTGCACCACTCAGTGACAAGGAATGGAGCACGTCTGTTCCGTGTTGTGCCAAGGGCCGTCAGGGAGCTTCCTTCAAACACCTGGACACATGGTTGGCACCAGTACCTGACGAGGCCCCAACACCAGGCCACCCAGCACTGGCGATTCCTTGACACACCTACACACTACCAAGGAACGAAGCTGCCTGGTCACACCGGAGGCCCGCCTTAGCTCCAGCAGGGAGGTGAAATTTAACAAAGTAAACAAAAGTGTGTGTGTGTGTGTGCCATATTTTGTAAGCAAACAGTAACGCCTTCCAATAAATCGTGAATGAGATATAGAAGGGTAGGAGCCTGACACACAACTCCAGGACTCGGTTGAATGAAGAGAGGAAGGCAAGGTGAAGGGCTAAAAAAGTATTGGTGTGGGTGTCATGAAGTAAATGCAGACACCACATTACTCCCACCTGACGCCACGCCCATGCCTACCACAACCTCAGGATTTCCACATTGCTTCCAAAAGATTCATATGCGTCTTCTTGTGGAACGGCGATGACTTACCTTCGACATACTGAAAGATTTCCTCGTCTATATCCGGGAACCTGTCCCTCACCATCTGACACGGGACGGCCATCTTCACGCTCCCGCCCGGCCAGTCCTCACCCCGGGACTGCTGTTCATGTGGCTGCTTCATATCCTACTACTTCATCTAATTTTCCCTCATTACAATGCCTTCTTATACCATGTGCTTAATCATCTCATATAATTGCTGTATTTTGTTCAAATTTACACTTTCTAAGAGAGAGGAAAAAAAAAATTGTTCAAAACTTTATAGCTTATCTACCACCACAGCTATATCCCATAACTTATAAACTATGGTTGAGATTCATTGACAGTTTGATGGAACAGCAGTCCAACTTTTTCAGAAGATATTATATCAAACAGCCAATACTTTTTTTTTTTTTTTTTTTTTACATGAAGTATGGTGGTGGATGATTTTCGCTCTTCTCTCGCTGGTAGGTGTGCTCACGGCCGTGGATGTACTCTTCCCATGTTGGAGGGAGGGGGGGATTTCCACGCACACAGTCACTCAGTCACCAAGGATCACACTCACAGGTGACAGTTTTATTAGATAGGGTGGAATCAAAAGCTTTACATCTTATCAACTCCTTTCCTCTGACTGTCTGTCCATCTTCACTCGTCAGTCTCTCTCACCGCCGGAATGTTGCATCTCTTGTTATCTTCTATCGCAATGCAATCTAATGCAAGAGTTAACCAGTACTCTCAATCATTCATACCTTTCTCTGGCAATCTGTCTATTTCCATCTTCCTAGGAAGATTTGATTTCTCTGAAGAGGGAGGTTTGTCCCTTCTTTTTATTGACCTGTAAGGGGACTGGTAATTAAGTGGACCTTTTTTTTTTTTTTTTTTTTTTTTTGTCCTTGGCTAGTTTCCCTTCTTACAAAAGAAAAAAAAAAAAAGTACAGGCAGAGGCATGGACTGTGGGTATATTATATATATATATATATATATATATATATATATATATATATATATATATATATATATATATATATATATATATATATATATATATATATATATATATATATATATATATATATATATATATATATATATATATATATATATATATATATATATATATATATATATATATATATATATATATATATATATATATATATATATATATATATATATATATATATATATATATATATATATATATATATATATATATATATATATATATATATATATATATATATATATATATATATATATATATATATATATATATATATATATATATATATATATATATATATATATATATATATATATATATATATATATATATATATATATATATATATATATATATATATATATATATATATATATATATATATATATATATATATATATATATATATATATATATATATATATATATATATATATATATATATATATATATATATATATATATATATATTTGTGTACGAAACGACGCTAACCCCTATAATATCCTTCTGGTGGAAGTCCTGCTGCAGCGAGAGCTGGGGTGAGAATGAGATGGACAGGTGGCAATGGGCTCATCCTACCTGTTTCATTCTTAACCCTCACACCACATCAAGATGTTTCTCTTTCATTCTCGCTCCAGCCCTCAGGATCTGCTCTCGAGAATATTTCTTTTATTCTCGCTTCAGCAAGACCTCCAGAAGAACGAAAGGGAATGTTCCACTTTTGATAAACAATTCTTACCCCTCCTTCAACCTGGTATCGTTGAAAAATTCTATATAAATTTTGCTTTTCCAATTCTTTTATTGTTCTCTTTCATTTTCTTTTTGACCCCTCCTCACCTTGCTTCTTGCAAGAGATCAGTACTTCAGACTGCTTCATTTCTATTTTTTTTTTATTTATACCACGTGGGCTTTTCACGGGAATTTATGGGCTAAAGGGGATACTTTTTTTTAGGGTACCTCCTATCTCGAAGCCCACCCGCTAGGAAACCGTTGCCCCGAGGGAGGAAGCCCAACCTACACTCAGACTGGATTTACAGCTCAATTTTTCAATACTGCTACTCTTGCACTGGCACATTGCAGTCTTTCATAGACCATGTAACTTTATTTCAGGGTGGCCTTTTACCACTTGTACAATTAGCAGGTCCTTCCCCAACAAAATATTCCCTGGATGATAGCGTCAGCATTACACTACTGGACCCTCTGGCCTGCATGAGTGTTATGAGTACAAGTCTGACCATTCATGATTAGGTGATCTCACATCCCTTCCACACCACCTCCCTTTGTTCCCTTCATCTATCAAGACTGTACAAGGAACTTGAAACAAATAATTTAAGCCAAATTCATTTAATTTGATATGCCTTGATGGACAGCAGGCAGCTCACGGGGCTCTTGGTCACTCATCACACGTCGCCCTCGTTACTCCTAGTCCAGCTGGAAAGAGAAGATAAATCATTATACACATGAAAAATACCATTTAATGCACAAAAAGGTAGCTGTACATCGAAGTTACATCACCACAAGGAGGGTAAAGGCCAGTATACACTAAGAGCAAGAGTGTGTGTGTATGGTGTTGCTTCAATGTGCAGCAAACAGCAGTCTTCAACAACATGCAGCATCACCACCAAACCCATGGGGAGGTCCGACTGAACTGAATAACTCGTGTGAGACAGCTCAGTGCTGTACCAGACAAGAGAGTGAGTGGACACTCTCTCACATGCTGGCAGTTAAGCCAACTAAACTTGAATGGACCAAGAATGCCACCTTGCAGTTCACAAAATGTCTGAAGTAACATCCTTGCATATGGAGAGTACAAAAAGCAGGGAATACAAAAAAATAATAAAATAAAAAAAATGTTTGGAAATATAGTAATTCAAATGAAATTGTTGTTCAATGTGGCAAACATGCTCTCCACATCAAAGCTGAGTGGTGACTGACGCTGTGTGACACTTGCTGACAGTGGTATTATACACTTAAGGCGGTGTCACACTAGCACTTTTAGTGTAGTTTTTCAGAAAATCGACAACATTTTGGCTGCGGCCTGTCACACACAAATGGTGTTTCGTCGTCACTTTCCGCCAACACAGACTGACAAATTACTGTAAACAAACATGGAGGCCACGCTGCGGCAAAGATACGCTGCTTTGAACATAATACTGTGTATTACGAAACTTAGACGAGCTAAACAAGGCAAAAAGCGTGCATGGATGCGTTCATGGTTAGTGGCAGAACCAATGCACGTAGAAGCAGGTTGAGGAGACGCGGCAAGTCTTGTGGTCTTGGTCTTGGTATGTAAACAAAGGCGGAAAATTTGTAGACAGAAACGATCCCTATCGTCTGACAAATTCATGCGATAAGTTCATGCGGAACGGTGAAAAATAGACCAAAATCACATTAATTGACGGAAAAAGTGCTAGTGTGACACCGCCTTGAGAGAGAGAGAGAGAGAGAGAGAGAGAGAGAGAGAGAGAGAGAGAGTGTGTGTTTCATGTGACGAGACACTATGAATCTGAAACAGAAATTACAAATGTCTACAAACAAGACATATGGCACCTGATTGAACTTGTCAACATGAAAGTATCAAGAGACAAGATATTTATTACTAATCCTAATTGTATACAAACTATACCACCAGATTACTGTGCTGGTGAATTTTACACACACACACACTGGAAAGGATTAAGTGATAAGATTGTAACAGCAGAAAGTGTGCAGAAATTTAAGGAAAACTTAGACAAATGTAGATATGGAGACAAGTCACTATGAGTCCCACTTGAACACTGTAATATACAACTAGGAAAATACTCACCTTCTTGAAGCCTATATCAGCTGCATATTCTCTGAAGCACTGTCGGCAGATCATGAGGCCGTACTTCCTAATGAGGCCATGACGGTTGGAGCAAGCCCGGCTGATGAGAGAAGAGAGTATTAACACAATAAATACAGACAAAATGCTTGGTTTATATAAATATGTCACACCACACGCTTTGGAGGGCAGCACGACTTTAAAGTATTAAACTAATGGGAGCCAGTCAACATTACACCATAGACGTGACAATAGACTATTCATCTCAACACAGAATCTTACGTTGCAACCATGTCCATATTACTGTGGTATTAAGGTAACTGGATACTTTATGGAGCTAGGGTATATATAAGCTAGCACGAATCTGCAGGTATGCCGGTCTCAATGAATAATTGCACCAGAAAGTTGTTATGAAGACTGAGTTATGTACCTATGCAGAATACAATAGCTTTATCAAGATCTATTATTGGTAGTGAAATCTTGACAAACAGAAAGGCATCAATGTTACATGGAATTAGTAATAGAAATAACACGCAAAAAAAAAAAAAAAAAAAAAAAAAATAAATAAATAAATAAAAACGGACAGGAGTTAAATGCAAATTGTGAGGACTGAATGAACAGCGAAGTAATCATCAATGTACGGAAGAGAGATTAGTTTTCAGCACTATACAATGTCATAGCATCTCAAACCACTACAATTTGCCTGACACGAACCCTCCTCAGCTAATACCACCCCACACAACCTAACCACCTTGCCTCAGAACTAAACACCTGCCCCGCCATCCCCCCCCACCCTCATGACACAAACCCTGACGAGCCACTACCAAGCAGCACACCACCACCACCAAGAGGGAGAAGAGGACGAGTTGACCCAGCTCGGCGCCACACGTGGAGGAGAGACCGCTTCCTGCACCCTCTCCTCTCTGCTTTCTCCACTTCCCACATGTAATATCGCTGAGGCAAAGGCTTCGTGCTTTAGTGAACAGCGATGAGCACTTCTTACCATCTACGGGAGCCTGGGCCGTACTTCTTGGGGTGAGAGTTCCAGATTGTGTCGAATCCCATGTTGACGCTGTGAGGGCCGCGGGAGGAAGGGAGACCTAATGGTTCTCCTCAAAGGTCTCTTATCATCACAAAATCTGTTACTCACACCTTCTTCACATTTATCAATATATAAAATTATATTCCATGTTTTTTTTTTTTTTCTTCCAAATAGTGTTTAGGTAAACGTTTGCTTATTTTGTTTCGTTAAAGTATATAAAGGTGTAAAATTGTTGTTGATGTAAAATTATCATTATTCAGTACTTCATTGCTCCTTTTATTAATATGCACTGTAGGTCATTCAAGACGCTCTAGGTAATACGGTACATATAAATTTCGTAACCGTAAATACCGCAATATGTATCTGCACAGTAAGAAAATTTTCTAAAGGATCTTTAGTCCTGCCTTATGTAACAATGCCATTCTTTTAATTTCACCGGCGAAACTTTCTCTTTGATTATAAACCTGAATAATGAAATTTAAAGAGTCTTACCAAGCAGTAGGAGATAGATTGTATTTTTATGTTTAGCATCCTTACCTATCTATCGAGACACGGCATATAAAAGTGGAAACAAAACAGCCGTAAATATTACCCTATCTCAGGTATGGGCATGGCATGGAGAGGCACTGATGTAACAGCAGCCTTGCTATAGTACTGGTGAAGGGCCATGCAGGGCGTAGGGGGAGGCGGCGAGCCGGCTGTGGAAGGGCAGCGGCGCCGCCTCCGCGATAAATCCTCGCTGGCCAGTGCCAGGCTCAATATGGCTTCACGGATGCACTTGTGACATTTCCCAAACATATATTCGCTACAATCCCAGTGAGTACAACATTTCTCACCCCACACCATGACACACCTAGAATAAATAACCCCGTGTTTCGTTGTACAGCCGCGGCAGTAGCCTGGGGGGCGGAGGGAGGAGGGAATGACACTCCCTGACAGGAGCCAACCAGTTAGGAAGAGTTGAGTCTCATATTTAAGGATGAAGGGTGTGCTGCCCGTGTCTCTGTGGTGGTGTTAGTGTGGCCTCAGCCTCACTGGGGCTGTGATGGGCTGGTGTGTGAGTGTTTTAAGGCAGTAATGGTGACGTGCTGTATTAGGGTCACGGGTGTTTAGCCTGCTGGGAGGGACGGGGGTGGTGCCCTCTAGAAAATGCACTATTAACATAAGGGAAGTCTCAAAACTAAAGTTGATAAACGCGTGACAGTCTCTTCAAGATACATAAAACTTGTGCAAACCTTCCATATTTATCTATCAGTTTGTTTCATGAGTGAGTGTTGTAACAATTTGATAACTGCATCCATTACACTCATCTGCCATCCTGTTTGGTGATAAATTTCTACTCGTTTCCTTGTATAACCTAACTCTGTCAAGCTTCAACCTGTAAATAGCACTAGTTTGACAATGTTTAAAAACAGATTAGATAAGCACTTAAATTTATTAGATTTATAATTATGTATAGCACTGCATGATAGTTTTTATAAGAAATTTACTATAGTTAAACAAGACATGATCCCCATGTATGGGGACCACAAATTGTAGAGGATTTCACTGCAGGACTTAGCCCTGTTAATGGGCCAAATATTTAGAATTAGTATATAATGTATTGTGTACTTGTAAGTGTATCTTTAAGTACTGATGACGAGGTCGCTGTGCGACTGATACAGGATAACCTAGATGGGCCCTGGTGGCCCTTTGTTATCCTATTATTTATGTTATATGTTATGTTATGTTATGTTACTTCATGTCCTGTGCTAAGTACAAAGCCAGTGCGTGCCCTCACCTCTCTGTGCTGCCTGTTGGACTGTGGCTGCACCAGCCCCTCACTGGTCAAGTCCACGGCACAGTACAGCGTCACATGTTTGCCTTGGTCTTGCAGGAGGTTGTAGCATGAGCCTGGGAACATGCCTATCCAGGCCCCCCAGTGGACCGAATTCTTGTCGTGTCCCATCTGCTGCCATGAGTTTGACAGTGGACAGCGTGGCCCCATCAGCCTCGGGTGTGGTCACACTGTGTGCCGCGCCTGTCTGGCCAAGCTACAGCGCAACCAGTGCCCCTATGACCAGGTAACACAGACCAGGAACAACAAGAGTAGTAGTAGTAGTAGTAGTAGTATTAGTAGCAGCAGTATTAATAATAGTTTTGTATATAAATGTTTGCATTTTCTCATCACAATATCTACATATTCTGTTTGTTTTACCAGTATGAGTATGTGCTGCCTGTAACACAGAACTAACCAGGGATCAATCCTCATTTCACTTACCACTCTGCTTTATTTCACACTGGAATATCCTTGTTCCCAATGTGCAGTTTGATTTTTATTCAGATAAATTAATTTAATGCTTTAATCCTCTTTCATAGTTTTATTCTGTTTTCAGATTTCTACAAAAACTTGCTGAATTCCTTACCAGTCTCATTGTGTGTGACTCTCCATTCCAGACTGTAATGCGACTGGAACTGGACCAGCTTCCAGTCAATGGCGCACTGCTGTCCCTGGTGGGGGCCGGAAGCACTGTGGAGGAGGGGGACTTGCCCCCTCCTCCACCAGTGCCTGCCTCCCATACCACTAACTACCTCATGGCAGTCAAGTGTATCAAGGAATTGGCACTCTTTCTAAAGCCCTTTTCTGGTGCGTAGGTGTGCTGTTTTGTCTTTTATCTGTTCAAGCATCATGCTGATTTGTGGCACTGCATGAGATTGATCAGATTTTTATTTTGTTGTAGTTTTTAAAGTGAAATATTGCCAAATTCATTTGAAGACAATTTTTCAAAGCCTTTAGTTTCCTTCATTTTTCAAATCCATGAATTTCAAGAAGGCTGTATTTTGTTGATGTCTGGTATTACGTCTTTGTGCCATTAATAATGACATCACCAATTTGAAGTGCTCCTTGGTGTTTGTAGTTCTTGTCATGTACAGCATCTCTTGTGTATGCATGTAACAATCACTGACATGACACTGCTGCATGTCCCACAGGCTCGGGCACCAATGGCTCCACCTCACTCCTATCCCGGCCAATGCAGAGGAAGCTGGTGACCCTCATCAACTGCCAGCTGGTGGAGGACGAAGGGCGAGCCAGGGCAGTGCGGGCTGCACGCTCCCTGGGTGAGAGGACTGTCACTGAGCTCATCCTTCAGCACCAGAACCACCAGCAGCTCTCAGCCAACCTGTGGGCAGCTGTGCGGGCTAGAGGGTGTCAATTCCTCGGCCCTGGTGAGCAAACACTGGGTGTTAGTTGCTAAAGTGACAAAGTGACTGTGACAAAAACTGCTTGACCAAGGCAGGAATCAGTTTGGGATTTTTCAAAGACAAGCTCCATGTCTGTTACTTGATGGTTTTGGAATTGTGCGGCAATCTTCAGACATTGCTTAAAGCTTCAAAGAATTTTTTATCTGTTTACATTGATGCCAATCAGAAGTTTTTGTCTGTAAGGCTAGCCATGCCAAATGGTATAATTACATGATGATTATGGCAGTAATCCTGTTTTGATGAGAAATAACTTTTGGTGAAAGGGTTGCCATAATAAAAGATGTGCCAAACTTGCCTGGTGGTATATAGTTTAACAGTCTATTTACTTGTGCATGCAGAGCACACATTGGTCCTCTCACTCATACACCTTCCGTTCTTTCCTCCTCAGAAATTATTATTTCATTCTCCCAATGCAGAGGTGGTGATTGAGATGTACAGTGGAGACTCAATACTTGAACGTCTAAATAGTCTAACTTTTCAATAGTCGAACGCAAAAGTTTGACTTAATACTCGAAAAAATACCTATTAGTTGAACGTTCGTCCACGTGGCTGTAAACAAAAATGGCCTCATCCTTCCCGCCACCCCACACACTCTACCGGTCCACCACAACCAGTTGATCTTTCGCTGTCATAAGAATAACATTGTCCTGGGCTTTCATCCTTCCTGCCGCCCCACGCGCCCCACCAGTCCATCGCAGCCAGGAAGAATAACCGATCTTGCAGCTGAGTACTGTATGGCTAAATCTACAGTAGCCACAATACTGAAGAAGACGGACCTCATTAAAAGAGCTGATGTGGCTATTGGTGTGAAAAGGCAATTTAAGCGACCTGCGGCAGTGGAAGAAAAGAAAACTTGTTGAATGGATAAACCAAAGGCTGGATGGCTGGTGATTCTGTCAGAGGGCATAATTTGTGCGAGGGCTAGGCTGCTGAATCGTGATCATATTTCTGATACTACATCTGACACCAATGATGATTTTAAAAAGTAAGAAACGGGTGGTTTTTGAATTTCAAGAAAAGAACTGGAATTCATTCTGTTGTGAGGCACAGCAAGACTGCAAGTGCTGACAGAGTTGCCACTGAGTAATTTGTGCCTAAATTTAAGAAATTTGTGGATAAGGAGTGCTTAAGCCCTCAACAGATCTTTAATTGTGATGAAATTGGTCTGTTTTGAAAAAAAAAAACTACCAAACATGATCTATATAACAAAGGAAGAGAAGTGTTTGCCAGGACACAAGTCCATGAAAGAAAGGCTAACCCTGCTTCTGTGCGCCAATGTTAGTGGTGACTGCAAAATGAAACCGTTGCTTTTTTCTCAACTTTGGTTTGGCAATGGCTGGAACAAATTATCTGATTTATAGGTATCAATAGTCAAACTTTTTAATACTCGAACGGTCATTTGGAACTAATTAAGTTCGAGTATTGAGTCTCCACTGTATTTAATGCCTATTTTTCCCAGTCACTTACTTCTTCTTATTTCACCCCACAGCCATGCAGGAGGAGGTGCTGAAGTTGGTTCTGCTGGCCCTGGAGGATGGCTCAGCTCTGTCCAGAAAGGTGCTGGTGATGTTTGTTGTGCAGCGGCTGGAGCCACACTTCCCACAGGCTTCCAAGACCAGCATCGGACATGTGGTGCAACTGCTTTACCGAGCCTCCTGCTTTAAGGTACAGCATGCAGGTGCAAGGCAGAGCTACCTGCCTGAACTGTGAAGGCCTGTGTAGAAAGAAAATTAAGTTTGGCTTAGGAACTTTTATGGAAACTAGAGAAAATATTTGGCTTAAATTTTTTTGTTGTGTGTAGTTTGATTGTATTAATTGTATGATTAATCCCTGACTAAAGAGTGACACACCAGTGTCCAGCTTATGGAAAGTGTGGGTGTTGCAAATGTGCCTAAGGATGCTTTCTCTCTATCAGTCCAATACAGGAGGGTGATAATTGTTTCAGCATGAACTGGTAACACTGATAAAGTTGTTCGTTTGAACCAGCCTAGTTTCAGTAGTGTCAACCGGGGTAATTTGGACCAGGTTTTGACAAACTTTGATACTGTTCCCACATTTATTAAGATAAACTTACAAAAATTTTATGAAAACATAAGCAAGTTATTCCCTTTAAATCACTAACAAAAAAAAAAAAAAAAAAAATCCATAGCAGATTCTTCAGCTTTGAAGTAATAAGCGTGGTTCAGTTATCAAAAAATTGGGGTAATGTGAACCCCCCACCGGGGTAAACTGAACCACCCATGGGGTAATTTGAACCACCCTTTGCAAAATAAATAAAAAAAAAATATATATATATATATATATATATATATATATATATATATATATATATATATATATATATATATATATATATATATATATATATAAATGGATATAATTCCTCAAAAAAATAAAGTTTTATTTCATAAACATTGAGCCTTTCACATTCAAAATAACAAAATCAATGGCAAGAAACAGTGTAGAACAAAAAACTGTTACTCATAGACTACATAGCCTACTCATTTACTTGGCTACTTTAGCCAATGTTTTGGTGTAACACTTGAAGTTATTGTATTCAGTAAGAAGATTATTTATTCTGAATGTGAAAGGTACTTTTATAAGGTCCCTATGAAGTGATACATAAGCATATAATAAGCAGATTATATGCATATATATTACTAATGGGCACTCTAGCAGACGAAAGAGGATCAGCTGAGTAAAAACAGGGTATAGGCTCAGGGTGTCAAAAGACTGGTCACGTTAATTTTCCTTCCCACTCTGCAGGCTAGCGAGCAACAGGGAGCTGATTTTTTGTATAAAAATACTGCTCATTGGTTTCCACATTCATTTTTCTATAGATTATTGAGCTCGCTATCGCTAGCCTGTAGAGAGAGTGTGAGCGGACAATTCCTAGCTTTTTGAAGTCCTTTATAGGCTTATAGTCTTCATTAAAAATTTCCCTAAATTACCCTAATTATCCTAATAATCATTATTGGGTATATAATGAGTCTAAGCAATCCCCTTTATAAGCCAAAGATGGCACAGGGCAAAATATTAATGCATATTCTCAAAATATAAACAATTGCACTAAAACTACCGGTTCGATTTCCCCCGGCCGCATTTTCCTTACCGGGGTAAATTGAACCAAAAAGTGAGCGTTAATTGTGAGAAAACGAAGCTAAATAAAGTATTGCTGATGAAATCATGTTAAAGTAGAGGTAAAACACTCTGTAATCATCAATTTGGAAGAGGATAGTTAGTCGCGTCTGACTGCCACAACAAAGTTCGCCGAAACCGCTGATTTGGTAAACAAACTTTGCCGCACTTTTTTTTTTGGCTACGATTCAGTGCTTTCAGTCATATAATTGTAATTTCTTTCCTGTATCGATTTTTTTTTATCAAACCTGCACAAGAAATGTGAAAATAGTTACTTTCTATCGTGAAATGCTCAAAACTTCAAAAAGAAATTTATATATGAATTTATTGTACATAAGAATGAGGCGGTCCGAATTGTTCCGGTTCATTGGACGGTCCGATTTTCCTGGTTGACACTACACCAAAAAGCTTTGTGATGGATAGAAGGTTATTTGACTTGTCCTGATGCATCTCTATGGTGGTATTTATAGTGTGTGTGTGTGTGTGTGTGTGTGTGTTTGTATATATTTAGCTAGTTGTATTTTACCTAGTTGTATTGTACAGGGTTTGAGCAGGGCTCATAGTGTCCTGTCTCCATATCTCCATTTATCTAATTTTTCCTTAAAGTTATGTGCTGTGACAATTCCATTATCCAATGCATTCCATTTTTCCATCGTTCTGTGTGGAAAACTGTATTTTCCAATATCCTTCACACACTGCCTCATCCTGATCTTTTCATGTCCTTCCATCTTCTTCTGTCAACAGCACCAGGTCTTCTTTGTCTATCTTTTCAATATCATTTACTATCTTATACATTGTTATTAGGTCCCTGGGTTCTATCTTGTAAGGTTGGCAGTCCCACTTCCTTCAGTCGTTCTTCATATGTGAGGTCCTTTAATTCCGGCACCATCTTTGTAGCAATTTTCTGTATCCTTTCCAATTTTCTTATATTCTTTTTAGAACTCGGAGACCATACCACTGCTGCATATTCCAGCCTTGGGTGTGTCATGCTTGTGATGATTTTTTTCATCATATCTTTATCCATGTAATGAAATGCCACTCTTATATTAGTCAATATCTTATATGATAGTCCAAATATCTTGCTTATGTGTTTATCAGGGCTCAGATTTTCTTGTATAATCACTCCAAGATCTTTTTCATCTTTAGTCTTCATTATTTGCTCGTTTCCCATCAAATAGTTCCTTATTGGTCTTCTCTTACTCTTTCCTAGTTCCATTATGTGACATTTCTTGGCATTAAACTCCAATTTCCACTTCTTGCTCCATTCATAGATCTTGTTTAAATCTTTCTGCAACAGCAGACAGTCCTCTCTGGTTTTGATAACTCTTAGCAACTTTGCATCATCAGCGAATAAATTTATATAACTGTTTATCCCAATGTGAATGTTGTTTACATAAACTTGAAACATAATGGGGGCTAACACTGACCCTTGTGGCACTCTGCTAGTTACTTTACCCCAAGATGAGTATGTATCTCTGATCACAGTTCTCATTTCCCTATCCTTCAAATAATCTCTTGTCCATTCGAGCAAGGTTCCACGCAGTCCTCCTATGTTCTCTAGTTTCCAAAGAAGTCTTCCTGTGGGACTTTATCAAAAGTCTTTTTAATGTCCAGGTATACTGTGTCTACCCATCCATCTCTGTTTTCAAGTACTGCAATAACTCTCGAGTAGAAGCTTAATAAGTTTGACGCACATGACTGCCCTGTCCTGAATCCATATTGTCTATTCGATATGACTTACTCTTCTAGAAATTTAACCCATTTTTCTTTGATAATTATTTCACATAACTTCCCTACGACACTTGTAAGTGACACTGGTCTGTAGTTTAGTGGTTCAGTTGCCTTTCCTCCTTTGAATATTGGTGTGTGTGTGATACAATGACAGAAGTATTGCCATCATCCCTTGATAGCAGATAAGAGGTGAGATATAGAGATAAATCTAAACATATTGCACACTAGCTCATGAATGTGTCTATTCCAGGTATCAAAGAGAGAAGGAGATTCATCCCTCATGCAGCTGAAGGAGGAGTTCCGCACTTATGAGGCACTGCGGCGAGAGCATGATGCCCAGATAGTCCAGATTGCCACTGAAGCTGGACTAAGGATTGCCCCAGACCAGTGGTCCTCGCTGCTGTATGGAGATACTGCGCACAAGTCACACATGCAATCCATCATTGACAAGTTACAGACCCCACAATCCTTTGGGCAGTCAGTGCAGGTAAGGTAGCTCCAATGCTGTTGTCCCTTAAGGTACTGCAAGACAGCTGCTCTGGTTTCAAACTGTAAGATCAATTTGTATCACTGGTTTCACTTGTATCTTTTTAACCCCTAACGTGCGACCAGCCTACATATAGGTGGGTGATATTTGAAACTGTAATACCGATCAGCTTACATATAGCAAGGACTGTAAAAACTGGCGGTAAAAGGTAGTGAGCTGGCATTAGCACCACTGGAAAGAGCATTTTCTGTAGGTCAAGACTGACTATTGTATCGCTGGCCTGCACTGTGTACTAGCAGTCCACCTGCCCCTCCCCCATTTCCATGTGATTCACCAAGGGTCTGGTCAACCCTTTCCCTCCCTCTTCCCGCCTCCTCTCCCCTCCCTAGGCCTTCCTTTCCTTTGTGTGCGTTAGTGGAGGGTTGTCTGGCACCATGTAAACCTCTGGCATGCACGTACACGTGTGCATACATGTTCACCAGAAATGAGCCATGAATTTTTTTTTTTTTTTTTTTTTTTTTTTTTTTATGGTTGTAGGAGGTGATAGCTGTATGATGCATACATACATGTGGCATCATGATGTTTCCTGTGTTACACCATTCATTCTAAAGTGGTGCAACACATCCAAATCATCAATCTTTCATTACTTTTACGTAAAACTTACGTTTGACACGTGAAACACCCGTTCTCTGTTGGCCCGCAGGGAGGATATTTCTTAATTTTTCAGACTTTGGCGGCCCACCACAGCTGAACCAGAGCACTTAGAGAGTTGCAGATTTCGAGTTCAGATGCGTAAAATTATGATCTACAATCTCATAAGAAATGAAAAATCCCTTGGTGAAAGCTGAAAAATACCCAAAAATGGTCAGCCAGGGGGGGGAAGGAAGGTAAAAAACAAATGTTGTATGTAAGGGGTTAATTACAAAACCATCAGTAGATGAACAATGTTTCAGATTTACTCATATATGGCAATCTACATCAGCTGTTGTATAACTGAAGATCATTCCTTCACCTTTTTGTGATATATGATATCTGTTATACATTCCTCAAGAAAATGTATTTCTGTACATGGTGTAATCCTTTGATGAATGTTTGTTACAGGAGTTAGTGATAGCTCTGCAGCGCACTGGGGACCCTGGACAATTGTCATCCCTGCGACCTCAGTTGGAGCTGTTGGCATCCCTGGACCCAGCCCCCGATGCACCACCACCAGGATGGAAGCCGTGTGCAGCAGCCATGGAGGCAGTGCGGGCAGTGGTAACTGGCCTCGTGCACTTCATCCAGCACCATGGCAACCGCAAGCTACCAGATGCCCACCATCCCCACAATGCCAAATACAAGACCAGCATGTGCCGGGACCTCACTCAACGTGGTGGTTGTCCCCGTGGTAACAACTGTACCTTTGCCCATTCAGAGGAGGAGCTAGAAAAGTACCGCAATCGCAGCCGCAAACATGGCAAAGGCTTGGCTCCTCCCATAGCTGCTCCAGCCCTCAAGACCCCATCACAGCACCTCACTGTTCCCACAGCACCTTTAACACCCCACCCTCCAGCTGGAGTAGAAGCCAAGAATGGGGAGCATCCACCTGCTGCTGGTCCTGTGGCTAAAGTCAGTGCAGTTGATGAATTGCTTCCAGTTGGAGATCTACAACCACCAGCTGCTCCACTCCCCTTTGAAGCCCATAAGTTTGTACACCTGCCAACCCACACACAGTCCTTGCCTGTACTTCCTGCCCCCACCCCCACCCCAGCCATCATCCAACCTGCTCTTGCTCCAACACCATTCCACCCAGCCCCAGTGGCAGAGTACACTTATGGTTCCTTTCACTGTCAACCTCCAGTGTTTGCTCAGCCAGCTCCTCCCCAGCAGCCCCTTCCATCAGCTCCTGCAGCAGCTGTATTCCCTGGCCAGGCAGCAGCCATTGTGCCAGACTTGTATGGTGGAAATCCCCCAACCATGCTCCTTAACACGGCTCCAGTGTACAACGTGACGGGGCACACCAACGAGTTTTGCATCCCCATTGCCAACACCAAGCCCACCAACTCTGGCCTCCACCCATTGGTCTCCTGCTGGCCAGACACCAGTTGTGCTGCCTTCTGTGTCACTACCTCCCCTGCTACCACCACCTTGGCCCCAGCCTCTATCATGGCCTCTAAATCCATGGAGGAATTAAAGGAGAGGAAGGAAGCCATCATGAATCAGCTGGAGACCATCGTGGGCAAGGAGGCCACACACCAAGTAGCCACACGAATTGCCAATGGGGAGGAGCCCAACAAGCCTCAGGAATTCACTTCCACCTACAGCATCTGGACCTCTGGGGCAGACTTCTACATAGCACCTAAGGGTCTTGAGAAGCCATACGAGCCTGCTGCCGGTTACCGAACCTTTGCTGCACGCAAAGAGGAGGGGAAAGGCAAGGATGATTTTATCCCATTTGATCCTCCTTTGGTGAGTCGGTTCGGACCAATCTCTCGCATGTCCCGCACTGTCATCCAGCCGGCCAACCCCATCCAGTCCTCAGTCAGCAGTGCTACCGAGACCACTACCACTCCTACTGTGAGGCGTCCAGTGCCTGCCATTTCCCCTATGCCCCAGGTGACTGTGCAACATTCATGCCGTAGAGGCTTAGACATACTTCTGTCTTGTTCATTGGTGGGTCTTTACTATTCATTATTCTCTTCTCCAAGTTGTGTATATATATATATATATATATATATATATATATATATATATATATATATATATATATATATATATATATATATATATATATATATTACACACACACACACACACACACACACATATATATAAGGAAGGAAAGTTATACCCTATTGCCTAACCATTTGCTGTCACCCTTTTTGTTGTAACTGCTTTGTTGCCAATTTCCTTGCCCCACACAAACATATAGTGAATGTTCTTTCTCTTTGCAACACAACAACTGCTCTCAATTGTTAGTATATTTATTCTTTGGTTTCACAAGTTTTATTAATGACAATCATGCTGGCATCTTCACCATTAATACACCATTGACATGACCCCTTACCTTTGTGTGTCCCAGATGCTGTATCAGCCGGGTGGGTACACAGTAGGAGTGATGACGTGCATTCCTGCCTCCCTGGAGCACATGAACACCATGGGCCACGGCATTGTAGATCCACTCTTCACGCAGCTGGACTCCTCAGGAATCCGGGCCGTTTCTGCAGACCCAGCCCAACAGGAATGTTTGAGGCAACAATTTGCAGCCACCAGAGAAGGGATGGATGCCATAGTGCTGGATGAAAAGAGAATGGTGAGGCTATAAGGTTGATAAGGAATTAGCAAAGAGATGCTGATAAAGTATAAGTAGATTTGTTGTTGGCAAGCTTCTACAAGTGCATCCTCAAGGGCGAAGCATCTTTAACACTGGGAAGTATAGCACAAGGTTTCACAATTTAGATTTAGAAAGAAATAAGTTCACCTTAACTGGTGCATTATTACATATAACTTTTTGTGTTTGGCTTGAAATCTATTTAGCATATTCTCTGTATCTATATTCCAGGTTAATGTCCCTTTGTGGAGGGCATTTAGGTTTTAAGTATTTAGGAGCTGTCTTGCACACACCATTTGGCTATATGTAGTCTTCTTATATTCCTTTATCCTAACAATGGCCTGCTGAAATTAAGCATCCTCATGTGTAAATTGGCAGGCGTATCATTAAGAATTTTTCTCTGACAGTACCTGTCAATGTCTCTAAGAGTCTAGAACAACAGGATCAGATGTGTGGTGTGGATGAGGTCTCAGCTTTATGGTCTATGAGCTCATATCTCCAATATAGGATCAAGGGTTACCAAGAGATGACTTATTTTTCCTTGACAGGCAGAGTTGCAGGAAGTGCGTCTGAAGGAAGAGCTGAGTCTGGTGATGAACAGAATTGAGGTCAAGCGGAAGGAGATGGAAAGCAAGGCAGCCTCTCAGGTGGGTATTCACTGTGGCCTTCAGGGAATTTTATCTTATCACTATCCAAAATGATGGAACTTATAGACATTTCAAATCAGACTTTGCTAAGAAAGAAAAGTGCGAAGAAATTAAGATAGTAAGAGTATGTAATTTAAGAATTCAAAGACAGGAATAATTACAGACTCTTCATTGGTGATATAATCTTGAAGGGATTTCTTGAGAACAAGTGCCAGAGAGAAACAATGATGCAGTGGAAACAAACAAGTGACATACAGTTATGATGCTAAAATTAAACCTGCAGCTCAGTTGTAAACATGCTGCATTGCTAAGCAGGTTATGAATAAGACTGCCACATGTTATTTAATTCTATCCAAATATTTTGTTGTTATAGTTATCATTGTAGTATAATAGCAAATAAAAGATAGATGGCAAATGTTTACAGTACTAAGTCTTCGCAAGTAATGTATGAATTCATTTAGTGGATTCCTCAGTAAAATGACAGAAAATTAAATGTTTGTAATATCCACCTTATTGATGTTAAGCTGGATTTCCTAATATGATCCATTTATCACAGGACTCTTCTGAGAAGGACCTTGGGGACTTTGAAAAGAATTGGAAGTTTGATTTTGAGGATGAGAAAGAGTGACAGGTGATGAGGTGAGGTGCAGTACCTATTCCTTGCTGCTACTAAGATTGGTAAGTCCTGCTCCTACCCTTGTTGCTCCCTGCTAGCTGTGATCTGAGTGAGGCCTTGCCCTCTGCTGTCTGTTGCCCAAGTGAGGGTCCTACAGGTGAAAGTGTGCTGTATTAGGACCAGATAATCAAATATACAAAGGAAGGGCAAGGATTTTTTAGTGAAGATTTATGCAACTTGTATATTTTTTTTGTGGATGGGCTAATCAGGGGTGAAATGAATTGAGTTGTGCAGTGTTTTGCTGCTACCAAGCACTCTAAACCAAGAGATAGATATTTAAGGAAAGTGAATGAAAGTATGGATTGCAGTTTTTAATGGACTGCTTGTCACTTGTTATGGAAGCACATGGTCACATAAATTTTGTGCTCTTATCTTTTTGTGGAGCTCTTTGGAAAACTGGTTGACATTTCATGGTGCCAGACATCAGGTGCTTCTCTGAACTTTTGCATCTCTTTTAATAGATATTTTATTTTCAGTCTTATCTATCTGGTTTGATATCCCTAAAGCCCTCAGACATGCAGGAGGATGCTTATATATATATATATATATATATATATATATATATATATATATATATATATATATATATATATATATATATATATATATATATACACACACACACACACACACACACACACACACACACACACACACACACACACACACACACACACACACACACACATCATATAGAGGTGAGGCTTGCCTGATAAATGTACAAGGAGTATTATAGCACTGAGAGTTAGTGATTAAGAGGCAGTGGTCTGTTTAAATCTCAAGCCATATGCCTTGAGACATTGTTCCCATTACAGCACAACAGCAGTCTGAGAGAAAACTGGGTAGTTAATACACATTTTAATACTTTCAAGAGAGTATATATTACATGTACTCTTTACCTAGGATTCAGTGAATGTCATGTCCTCCAACAGTTGTTTGATTGGTTGTGTGTTGATGTGTTGGTGTGGTATGTATTGAATCACCTCAGTGATCAGTGATAACCTTCAGACCAACAGGCTCAGGTCATAGGCAGTGTGTCATCTGTGTATTGTGAAAGTTCAGAATGGTTGCAAAGGCACAAGCTTTCTGTCAGCAGCACTCTTCTCTGCATAGATCTCGAATATACTGGCAAACTAATCAACAGATGACTTATCCTCAGTTTAGAAGTGTAGGAGTGGATGCCTAAGAGGAATGTTTGTTGTCATGATTGTCATGATTGGAATTGAGTCCAGTGCAAAATTTTTGATGAGTTTCTTTAGTTTTCTTACAAAGCTGAGGTGCCAGATGCAGTTCTGGCAAGGCTCAGTATCATTGCTGGCTAAGCTTTGAGGGATGTTGCCAACACTGCATATATGCTTGACATTGTTCAATATTCTCATAGAAGTATTTACATAAATTGATATTTATATTTAAATATTCAAAAATTCTATGAAGGTTTTTATTAATTTAGTCCATTGATGTTTGAATCAGATAAATTTTTAAGGTCTTTTGATGATATATCTCTAGTGTGGACTACTTGTATTTCCTTTGCATCTTCAGTTTTGTGTCTGCTTCATCTTGCTATCTGTGGTCTGTCAGAAAGAATTTGAACTTCAAATGTGAATGTACAGTGAGCCCTAAACACCCACATCCACATCAGGAGACTTTGTCCCTCGGAGGTATTGAATTTGTTGAATTCAAGAGGGTTGTGTGTTGTTTTGCCTTCCTCAAAATCCTGCAGCTCTTTGTCAATTTGTAAATATTTGTTTACTCATCAGTGTGATATAAACAGACTGTGTTTAAAGTATTAAAAACTGAAACATCATATAATGAAGATAAAAGGTTGTAGCATTTCTCACTGTTCAACATAGCTCTTGATTAGTGTAAAACAGTGCTGATGGATACAAGAGTTTCTTGGTTATGGGAATAATGCACAAGAGAAATATGCAATCCCATTGTTTCAATAGAACACTGATGCCTTCACTCCATTGAACTGCTTTGTCTGTTTTTTTTTCCTTAGTAGTTTTCACAACCCATTTTCTGACAGAGTAACTTGTAATAATGCCAATACAGAGTAGTGAGCAGATTAATAATTGTACAAATTTCACACTGCAGTTAGGTAAAAGCTTTTTATTATTAAGGTTCTATGTAAATGCCCAAATTGTCTAGTGTACAAGTTTGTAAAATGTTTATATTTTTGTATTTATTGTCTCCCGCTGACAGATGGAACTCATCCTCTGTGCAGATGAACAAGTGGTCTGCCCATTTAGTTAGCATAATGATGGACAGACTTACTTTTCCCTTTTGTTAGTATTAGCAATCTATTGTAATCCACTTGGCAAGGAAAAGAACCCAACTCTTTCTAAACACTTCTGCATCTGTCTCCCATGAATGAAGGAGCTAGTTTGTGTTGTTCGTATTCCTTGCTGCTATTTAATCATTGGTACAGATTTTGACTGGAATACACATCAAGAACTTTCCAGCTTCAATTCTGTGCCGTAATATGTAATAAGAAAAAATAAGACAAGTGGATCATTAATAATCTTGCCTGTGTTGTCTTATATTAGGGAGTTGTTCCTGGCATTAAAATGAATGACTTAAGTAAATGTATGCCATGTCAAGACTCGTAATTTTGATAACATTTCATGCCACACTTTTATCACATTTTTCTTAGCTGGACAAGTCTGAAGTGTATTCTGTCTGTACATCTGTGGTCTCTGGTTCTCCATATTCAGTCAGGACACCCTTGTAGACCTCAGTAGTCAAGGAAGCAGACAGGTGCCACATCAGGCTGAGGTCATGTGACAATGTATTTTATGCAGTAGGTACTGAAGGGTGCCTAAATTTATCTTGTTAATCAATTTTCATCTAATTCTATCACCTTCCATATATATATATATATATATATATATATATATATATATATATATATATATATATATATATATATATATATATATATATATATATATATATAAAATACACATCCACTCTATATGTACAAAAGGCAGACTGACTTTTTACACCTACTGGAGAACTCGTTAGTATTGTGGCTGGACATTGACCTTACTGAGATTGCCTTTCTCAGTTACATTTCATCATGTGATGCCTTTCATGCCATGATCAAAGATGATCGTTGAAAGTATTACACTTTATTTTTTATTTATTTATTTACTTATTTATTATTATTTTTTTTATTTATTTATTTTTTTTTTTTTTGCAAAAGCTTAAAATTATTCAAAGAAAGAGTACTGAAATACAGACATGGCCATATTCAGCCACACAATATTAACTTTAGTTTATTTGTTATGTAAAGCTGTTGCTTTGCCATGCATTGGCATATTGCCTTGTCATCTGTTATATCTATCAAAGTTTAGTCAAACAGCACAAGTTGTACAAATTTAAGCTAAAACATGACACAAATATTCAGCCTGTTAAGACTTCAGACATTTATTTTCATTGCATATTCTAGATTCCATCTTGGCCTTGTAAAAGTTTCTGTATTACCAGCAGACTGCTGTTGTAACATTTAGCTCCAAAAAATAAGGCAGGGAATGTAGAGGATCACACATCAAAACTGTTGTGGCACCCCTTGGTACCCATGCAGATTGTTAAGCAGGAGGTTCATGGGGGTCTGCTTTCCCCCCCTCCCCACACACACACACACACACACACACACACACACACACACACACACACACACACACACACACACACACACATACACTTGTTTTCTTCAGTAGCTGAAGACAAACTGGATACTGCTGAGATACATTTTGAGTCACAATATGAAGAATGTAATTTACAGTATGTTATGCAATGGGACAGAGCAAGGCAAGTGATAGCTGATGTGATAGAGAGAAAGAATCAATTGTAAACACTTGAACTAGAAACACAAAGATGGCTGGACCTTTTGTGCTTCAGTTTAAAGGTAGTCATAATTGATTTATATTGTTGAGGTGGGGAGCTTAAGTTGCGTTGCTCTGTCTCCCTCATCAATGATTTGGCTTATAATTATAATCATGTCATGAGATATAGATACACATTGTAGAGACAAAGTATTCACTGCCTCTGGAATTAATTGTCCATCATCTGTGAATTAATGTTTACCATGATAAATGCCTTGTGTGTGTTTCATATTGGAATAGTTTGTATATTATTGTACAATAGAGAAAAGTTATTGGAGCACCATTGTAGCCAAACACACTTCATGAAAGTGTGGCCTTGGCAACACTGGTAGTTTGCTGCTGAGCTTCTTCCCAGTAGTATTGTGCTGCTGTCAAGGGTGGAGGGCAAGCTTCTTGGACTGATCAGACCATTTCTTCTATGAATAGTAATTTTTTTTCTCTCTGTAATTTACTTACAATTTCTCATTGTTTTGGATTCAAATACAATATAGCTTAGTTCTGATCAATTTTTTGCTATGGGCTGAAGCTGAATGTCCCAGTGTATCAGACTACATTCAAGTATGTAAATGAGTTTTTAAGTTTCTTTGTTTTTAAATTATTTAAATTTTCTCTTAATTGACAATTGTCTCACTTGAGAAAGAAATTTGAGTGTTGGATGGCCCTACAAACCTTGGCAGCCACTTCAGGGGGAAGAAGCCCAAAATGCTGTTGCTGAGGACATATAATCCCTGGGAACTACGTTACCTGGCGAGATGAGTCCAAATTATGTACATGAACATTGAGCAAGATGATGTGTAAGTCACTGGGTCTTGAAAGGCAAGTGTTAGGGGACACATCAGCTGGTACTTCATCTGCCAGTAATTCAACAAGCTTTTCTGCAGTGCTCCACTGAAAGCAAAAAAATATAAGTGAAGTTACCATAGCAGATATAAGATCAGTCTTCGTGTATTGTAACACTCATCTTGCTCTTCTCATGGTATTAAGCCTATATTAGGAATTGCCAAATTGATTAAAAGTTTATAGCTTTTATTGATTATAGATTAATTATTTACTGTGTATGTATGAATTATCTACTTCCCATGGGAAGCTTTTTTTTCTGCAAACTGCAAATTCTATTATGAAATCCTTTCTATGGGTTGGTGTAGAATTATATCATTCTTTTCTAACAGATAATGTACATGTTGGAAGTGCATAACAAATTATTAAATAGTGGAGTATGGAAGTCCTTTGTTAGCAGATCCTGTAGAGAGCTGCTGTGAAGTCATGTTTCTTGTAAAATGTTTGTAGGTGAAAATATTTTTTATTTTAGCAGTCATGTCTGGTCTGGTCAGCATTGCACTAAGCTGCAGGGAGAATAGAAAGAACTAAGGTTTAGTATCACAAACCTATGTTATCACTAGCACATTAATGGGTTTTAACTCTTGAGATCTGCTTCTTAAGTTCTCAAATATATGGATGTACCAGCAAGTGCATACCATTATCCTTGCTCCACTGTAGCTACATTTGTGATTTCTTGGTGTGTTTTCTGTCTTGGCATCTGTAGGAAGCCATGTTACATCCAGGCATCTTTTTTGGTGTTTGTCTTGGCCAAGGTCTGCACGGCTTGTTAGGTCTTGTTCCTCCTGGCCAAGTTCTAATGATTACCAGTCCTTGTCCTTGGCTTTGTCAATAATATCCTCTTTAAGATGAGCATCATGCCTAGTGGGATAATATTTTGATTTATTAAAAGTTCCAGTCATGCAGATGCTTTTGTTAAGAGACATTGTCGACATGTAGTTTTAGGCAAATTACAATGACAAGATGAACAGCTTCCATCTCATGAATGAACACTTATATTGCTTGTTAGTGTAAAAACACAGAGAAAGTTCATTATTATTTTAAAGAAAATTCAAATGCTAATTTCACTATCCAAATTTTAGTAATTTATTTATTTTTATGATTTTTTGTCAGGTTTGGTAAGTAGCTTCTTTGAAGACTATTATTTGGTTTATATATACTGGAATAATCTCTATTGAGTGTTCTTGGTGTTGGGGTGTGGAACATTCATCTTGTCATGGTGCTTTTGAGAACCAGAGATGCAGCCTGACGACATCAGAATCCATTGGTGGTACAACTTAGTATATATACTAAGTTACCCTCCGTGCTGCCTGTTAGGGAACACTGTTCCTACACACAAGCTTTTGTAATTTGTAAATCAGACTGTTATCAGATAATCTTGTTAAAAAAATTATCTCAACTATGATACAAGTGCAATGAATGAAGTTAATACCAGTCTTAGCAATTTTCTGTGAAGTAAAACACCATGTGAGAACTCAACTCCTGTCACTGAGGACATTTGGTTCTTTATCATAATGGATGAAATGGGAGAAGAGTGTAAAATAATTACAAGCAACTTGAATCTTGGGCTAGATGGGCAAGCAAGTTTTAGTTTAGAATAATGAACAACCAGTAATGTAGATAGCATATTAGTTGAAAAAGGATGCTACATTCAAAGAGGATTTTGACTTCGTCAAGTTGGATTGCCCCAACATAGAACTTACCTCTGTTCTCCCAAATAAAGTATTTGCTTTTATCTGAACCAAGATAAAACCATAGTATGGTATAAACAACTCAAGGATGCTCTACATTCTGGCCTTACCTAGTGGCGTAGACAACTTTTGTATTTACCATGAATACACATATTCTCCCAGTGACTAAGTAAAAAAAAAAATTTACAATGATGCTTCTCACAAGGTACGTAACTGGTAGGGATGTACGTTTTCTACTGTCTCACAATGGGACAGTAGTGAATGAGGATCTGTCAGGCTGGATCTCTGGTGGGGAAGGTTAGGCTCTCACAATGAGAACTGAGCGGGGCTGTCCGTGCCCCACAGTGCCCTGCCATGGCTGCCTCTTATTGGACTGTTCTCATGTCCTGTAAAACTCTCTGGCTCTATTTTGGAGCAGATTATGGACTCCACTTCTCTGTTTTAGGAGGGACCACGGCCATCTTGCTTCATGTACAGCCACTGGGTCTTGATCTTTTGTAGGATGGAGAGGGATTTTTACTTTTTTATATTCCCAGTGTTACTCCTGAGCCTGGTTGAGGGCAAGAAGGTAAAGCACTAAGTGGAGGCCATTTTTTAAAAATCCAACCATGTTGAGTGACAGGTGTCTCCTCTGGGGCTGGGCAGCTCCCCCTCTGATGTTAGCATGTTGCACATGTATCGTTACGATTATATTAATCAATATGTCATTGTACTTTGCCCAACAATAAAACTCATGTGAACTGTAAGCTGTGTACTATGTTGAGTCCTGTTGTGTGAATGAAACTGGTGACTTTGTTACCATGAAATATGAAAAAGATGGCATACAGAACATCCTAACTTTTAAGATAAAGAGGAGATACAAGCGCAAGCAAAATTAACAGCCTGAGTCCGACACCAGGGAGCAAATTAATAGTGGTGTTCCTCAGGGTTCTGTCCTGTCACCCACTCTCTTTCTATTATTCATTAATGACCTTCTTAACCAAACTTCTTGCCCTATCCACTCCTACGCTGATGATACCACCCTACATCTTTCCACGTTCTTTCAGAGACGTCCAACCCTTCAGGAAATCAACAGATCACGCGGGGACGCCATGGAATGCCTGACTTCCGATCTTTCTAAGATTTCCGATTGGGGCAGAGAAAATCTAGTAGTTTTCAATGCCTCAAAAACTCAATTCCTCCATCTATCAACTCGACACAACCTTCCAGACAACTATCCCCTCTTCTTCAATGACACTCAACTGTCTCCTCTTCCACAATGAATATCCTCGGTCTGTCCTTTGCTCATAATCTTAACTGGAAACTTCACATCTCATCTCTTGCTAAAACAGCTTCTATGAAATTAGGTGTTCTGAGGCGTCTCCGACAGTTTTTCTCGCCCTCCAACTGCTTACTCTGTATAAGGGCCTTATCCGTCCCTGTATGGAGTACTCTTCGCATGTTTGGGGGTTCCAGTCACACAGCTTTGCTTGATAGGGTGGAATCGAAAGCTCTTCGTCTCATCAACTCCCTCCTCTGACTAACTGTCTTCAGTCTCTTTCTCACCGCCGAAATGTTGCATCCCTTTCTATATTTTATCGCTATTTTCATGGTAACTGTTCTACTGATCTTGCTAACTGCATGCCTCCCCTCCTCCTGCGGCCATGCTGCACAAGGCTTTCTTCTTCCTCTCATCCCTATTCTGTCCAACTCTCTAATGCAAGAGTTAACCAGTACGCTCAATCATTCATCCCTTTCACTGGTAAACTCTGGAACTCCCTCCCTGCATCTGTATTTCCGAATTCCTACAACTTGTCTTCTTTTAAGAGGGAGGTATCAAGGCATTTGCTCCCCTAATTCTGGCAGACGGTTTTGGCACTTTTTGTACTCTTTGGAGAGCCAGCGCTCAAGTGGGCCTTTTTCTAACTTTCTTTTTTTTGCCCTTGGCTGGCCCTCTTCCCTGTGGTGTGAGGAAGACGACAGGATAGTGCACTGGAAAGTCTTGATAAGTGTCTAAACTTTAGAGCATACACCAAACCCTCCATTATCACATGAAATTGGTGCCTAAAAAACCGTGCGATAGCAGAAAATGCGATAACGGAAGTGAAGAATAAATAGGAAATAAATAAATTGATGCCTCACCCAAAAATTTTTGTTACCCTAAATTTACTACAATTAATACTGGAGTAGCTTATTAACATTTGACAATCTGAATGAATGAAAACCAGCTCTAAACAACAGAATACCACATGCGAGACTGAGGGTGGTGGTGGTGGTGGTGGTGGTGGTGGTGGTGAGCACAATGACTGGAACCAATCGGCTCCCTTATTCAAATTACATGACGTGAATACACAGTGATGATTGGCTGCTGGCTCCTCCTCCTCCTCCTCATGATCATCATCTTTCTCCCCCTCCACCTCTTCCTCTTCCTCTTCCTCCTCCTCCTCCCCCCATCTAAACGTTTCGTTGGTGTGTGGTTGGGATATGGGTACTACTACTACTACTACTACTACTACTACTACTACTACTACTACTACTACTACTACAACAACTAATACTACTACTACGGGTGCGCGATAACGACTTCCCAGATGCGCTAAAACTGAATTTTGCAGATTTTCATTAGTGCACGATAACACCTAAACACAATAACGGAGGGTTAGGTGTACTTAAATGATCTCTTGATGAAGAATGACTGCCAGCTACATCATATAATAACAAAATCTTTATTTTCATTACATATTAAATTCATAAAGAAATAATGAAAATTTAATTACTCACAATTTTCTGATACTATTTCCAAAACAAAGTGTAACTCAGTATAGGTAAATTCTTAATACCATACTTTATATATATATATATATATATATATATATATATATATATATATATATATATATATATATATATATATATATATATATACTAGTACTAGAAAGGTATTGTTACCTCACCTACTATATAATAATTACATTTCTACATGATTTCATAGTACCACAGATGTAAACCCACCTCACCAAATTGCAATGTTTCATAAGACATCTCTTCTCTGACCTAAGTACTGTACGAAGTTAACACACTTTAAGTAAAAATATATAGAATCATTGCTCAGAGAGAGAGAGAGAGAGAGAGAGAGAGAGAGAGAGAGAGAGAGAGAGAGAGAGAGAGAGAGAGAGAGAGAGAGAGTTCAAAGTACAAAAAACTACAAATTCAAACATTTCTTACTGATAAGAAGCATTAACTCCAAAAAAAATTAAACCACGCACAAAAAGATCAACATCAACACTAAGACCTGCAATGTATCAACATTATTATTATTATTATTATTTTTACCGAAAATAATTAATCTTTTACTTTTTGAGTGATAAAGTTTACCTTCTTCTATTTAACATTTAACATCTAAGAAATTTCATTCAATTAATGGATAGTCAAACTAAACATATAAACTTCAAAATTATTAAGACTCAAGAAAAAGATTAGCATGATACAGAGTGCTTTCAGAAGTCTCAAGCCCATGTGTAGACAGCACGATCTTCCTCTACAAGGATCTGATTGATATATAAATCAACTGCCTTGTCAGATGTGTCAATCAGCAGTAATGAGAGCACTAACAAGTTGTTTTTGTCCACTTCCTTATCATACACCACAGAACTGAGGTATTTCTTTCCTGTCAATGTGCGGAAGTGAAAAGCGTCCTCAGGGGTCCATGATTTGTTTGCAGGTTCAATACCTGTAAAAAATAATCATATAAATGAAGAAAAAAGGCATGATAAGTCATCAGTACACCTACCCACCTTAACCCTACTTCTGTAGATTATCTTAGTAACAGATTCCAATAGCCAATGTCAGTGACTTTTGGATATGCTGAGGGAGACACAGTAACTGCAGGACAGAGATAAAAGTAAAACAAAAGACGAAGAAACCAGCTTGCCTGCTTATTAAGAGTAGAATGTACACAGTTTTTTTTTTTAAGTTATCAAATCAACTTAAATAAGGCAACAGTGAGAAGGAAACAGGTGTTGGCTGTAGTCTCCTCTCCATTCTCTGATACCATCATTGTCCTATACTAGCTTTGAGGTCTGTTGATGCATTGTTATTAACTAACAGCTGTTCTAAAACAATAAATTCTGCAAAGCTTTGGAGCCGAGAGAGCCTGTCAGTTGGTAGTGTATCTGTAAAGCACCAGTAAGTGGACTGAGACCGATGTAGGGATAACATTAAGTATCTGGCAAATTGTTTTCTTTTCATCTGTCTTCGGATTAGAGGTATGGCTCAAAATTTCTACTTACACATCATACAGTTCCTGTACGATAATTTCTGGTATCAATTTCTTTTTCCAAGAACCTATATGAGTCTACTATAGAACAAAGACCTTTGAACTAATAAAATGGGATATTCATGAAATCAGTGGCCACCACACGTCCCTGGGGAGTTAAGGGACACCTGAGCCAACCAAGACTTTTACTATTGTGATTTTTCTGTACTTAACTATGAAGCTATATGGCATTGTATCATTATGTATAAGAAGTAATTTAACCCCTTCCCCAACAATTTTTTAGTTAAAAACGTTTCTTTTTCAGACTATTTTTTTTTTATTTTGGTTCTATATGGTATTTTTCACGCTGGTTATGAAAACATCTTGTAATTACTGTTTTTCCCCATTTTTGTGGTTAACTTTTTATTTTGAAAATACCTTTGTAGACATATACGAGTTAACTCGTCTTCCTATAAACTCCAAGCTCTCCCCTCACCTCCCTCCTCACTTGTCGAGAAATATTCACTGTCTGATGAACTGGCAGTGTCATCAGAAGTATTCAAGCTTCTGAGGGAAGGTTCATATTTGCTATCTTCCTCAGAACTAGACATTTGGGGTGTAAATTATTTGAAAAGGGTACAAAAAATGAGTGGTAATGTGGATGAAAACAACACCCATGTGACGACAGTGGTTGCCGGAGCAAGTCTAGTAAGAGCGTCCTTGAAATCCCACCGCTCCTCCCTGTCGCCTCTGCCAGGCGTACAATTTGATGAGAATACTCGTTTCACACGTAGAATGGCTTAGAAAGGCCCAGAATCGACGAGTATATACATCTGTGGCTGGTTTTGAAGGTCAAGTTTTAGACGAGTATAATCGTCGACGACTGAAAACGGAACATTTAGTGAAAACGAGTATACTAATTTCTGCCGAGGAAGGGGTTAATAGTGTCTGAAGTAATTTAACAGTGTCTCAATAACACACTGAAAATTGTTTACCGTGATATATCTCTTGAAAACAGAGCTAAAATGTTCAACATATGGTAATGATATTCACATTGTCTTTACTATTATAAATAAGATTAAACTAATGTTGTGGTGCCCACCTGTTTAGTATAATCATTGTGCACTATTCAGCTAGAAAAGCACTCATTTAGAATGTATTAATCTCTATTTTGACAAATATCACCGTAATAAATCTTGCCATTTTAAGATTTAGCTGGAGACTGTCCCTAATCCAAGACTCGCCGCCACCAGCAGGGCAGGCAGGGTAAGGATAAAGGGTTAACCCGTAAAGTCCGACAGGCCTTAAATACGGCTGCATAGCACACTTCCGATAGTCCTTAAATGGGGCAGCTACTTTGAGCGCTAATAAAAACCTCGCTAGCATTGGTAGCGCTGCTATATTTGGTCATGACGTAGGCCTATGGTAGTACTGTCGGCTCCCAGGAAGCACACCGCTCTAGCCAGCTAGTCTCCCGCAAATTTCTGTGAGGTGCGTGAGCGTCGTGTCGCGGTGATAATTATTTACGTATTTACTTATTTAAGGAACTATTATTTACAACTATGGCTACTGGTGCTAAGAGGAAGCTAAAGTTTAGTGATAAAAGTGATAGACAAGGCGGGACAAGACGCAAAGTGCACAGGTTGGAGGTAGATCCCGACCCGCTATTGTGACAACATCGTCACCCACGCTTGATAAAAACATACGTAACTATAATCAGCCAATATGAGTGAAAACACGAAAAACATGTGAAAACACATAAAAACATGAGCAGTGCCTTACATTATGTAAAAATACACATAAAAGCACCTCCCCCGAGTTGCCGCTACCACAATCTTCTCCAATTATCGGTTATTATTCTGAGACAACCATAGTGAGTAGAGCAATAAAAACTTGTAGGATGATGCATTGTCATGTCTACTAACAGCAGATTTTTTTTCCAGAGTAATTTATAAGAGTTGATTTTTTTTATGATAATTGCGGTAATGGGAGGGTGCGAATTTTGCGGCCATTGGTCTTAGCGGGTTAAGGACAGCCAAGAAGGAGTGCAGGATCATACAGGGTCTGTGAAAACAGAGACACTGAAGCATGATGTGACTGATGGTATCTGTGTGAGTGACAGCAGCCAGTGACGTCACCCTTGTGATGATGTTCTCCTCCGATGAAATCCAAACAAATACAAGTCATACAGTGTTACCTTGAGATACGAGGTGCCTGAGATACGAGCTACGATTTGGTCATTTTTTTATTTTGAGATACGAGCAATATTTTGAAACACGAGTCATGCTTGGGGATGTTGCCGCTGTAGTCGGCAGCTCAGCGCACCAGTCCAGCCTCAGCTGAGCTGGTAACTGTGTGTTTCCCATGGATCTCATGCACTGTGATCATTCTTTCATCATTTTCACACTATTAATTGATCTTTCTTATTGTCTAAAGAAAGTGCAGTTTTAATTTATGTTTGATGTTTATGTGTGAATGGTACCTGCATCCTTTCCTTCCTCCCTCTTCCTCCTCCTCCACCATTTACCACCATTAGCTGAAAATGTCTGTGTTCAAGGTAAGAACACTAAATAAACTTTTGCTGTTACATATTTCATATATTTCCATGCATTGATAAGTATGCATCTGTACATAACTGAGAAGACAAAACAAATTCCTCCTATCACTGAATACCACCTCTACCAATGCTTATCACACGGGGGTGGGGAGGGTGGGAGGGTAATGTAAACAGATTTCTAAGCTGGCTACAGTGATGTGGCCTCTCTCTCTCTCTCTTACTTAAAATTTCATTTATTCAATGAGTAATATTTATAGAATCGTCATTGAGCTCTTCTGTGATATTAGAGCAGCCATTCTTCTGTGGGTGGCTATATTTGTACACTCCAGCTGATTTACAGTCCCAAGGGAGGGTTTGGAATGCAGTACGGTAACGTCCTGTGAAATGCACCCTCTGAGATAAATACACTTTATAAGACTAGTTTATCTATTTATATCATCTTTTGTTATGTTTTATTATGCTTCTGTGCAATAATTATTATCTTTAAGTACCTTTTGTTACCTGAAAACACGTTAAAAATTAGGGGTGCTCTTTTCGGGGAGGCTGGAACAGAATAATGGTATTTCAATGCATTTCAATGGGAAAATTTGGTTTGAGATACAGGCAACCCCCGTTTAACAAAGGTTCACACAACAAAATTTCGCTACAAAAAAGGTTTCATTTTACTACAATCTGCTCGTTTAACAAACACCAAACTCTCTTTAATAAAGTATTATCCAGGTAATTTTTTCCAAGTTTGAAAGCCCCGCCACATCACGCAAGCCGACAGGCTTTTGAATACACCAGCACCTCTCGTGGACAACACGCACACCACTCACTCCCTATGTTCAAAATAATAACAGCATCAGCAGCAGCTCATCTTCCCTCGCTCAACTTACTACCAAAACGCCCTGCAATGTCGCCTAGCGTTGCTAAGAAGACTAGGAAGTCTCTTATTCTCGAAGTGAAGCTGGATTATTCACAGACACGAGAGGTGAGAAAACTAATAGCATTGCTTCCCACCATGGCTTGACTCCATCTACTGTCTCTACTATTTTCAAGTCAGCAGACTCTATTAAGAAGGTTGGTGAGATCATATCTTCCTTGCAAGCTAAAAGAACCACCTGAACTCATGACTCTACAATGGATAAAATGGAAAGCCTTGTGGAAATGTGGTACATAAGTTTTGTATGTGATACAATGATGCGCCCTTTGTTTACATTCCACAGGTTGCCGGTTAGTGTCTTTCCCGCTTCACTCTCCCTCCCTTCATAAATTTAAGATCATCAACATTATAAAGTTACGTAAATATATACATTAGTGTACATTATAATGACTTAAATTAAACTGCCTAAATGTTTAACTTCATAATTTTGACTTTCATTAAACCTTTCACTGTACCATGATACACTCTTGCTTTGTTTGCTCTCAATGGAAGTTCAAGTCAGGGGTTGAACTTGTTATAATCGGTTCGCTTAACGAAAGTTTTTAGGAATGTAACCCCTTCGTTAAGCGGGAGTTGCCTGTATGAGCTTTTTGAGATACGAGATCTGTCACAGAATGAATTAAACTTGTATCTCAAGGTACCACTGTATCTGATCTCCAATAACAGAGCTCGGATATCCACTGTTGAAATATTCAATATTACCAATAAGCTTCTGCCAAAAGAAAAGTTGACACTTAAAACGTATGTTTATTTTCCATACTCTAATATGAATCCAATGTCTAGAGAGGCCTGACAGTGCTGACTTTGCATTTATGTTGTTTATAAATGGCAAAAAGGCTGAGATCAGAGTGCCAGTTTTGCCAACTTTGCCTTCATTTTTCAGGTAAATACATAAAGGAAAGAAATGTTTTCTCATGCTGTATTTTTCTTGTGAAGCTTTTTCATTATCCAACTCGTGCATTAAATTATTTTGACACATAACTGCTTTTATAACTGTAGATAAATCACGGTAACGATAAACTCATTTTTGGCTCGGTTGTCTCTTAAATCTGTGGAGCCATCTGGCTGATGAGCTTCACAAGTATCCCATTAGAAAATAAAATGGTAATTATTAAATAAACTTGACTACTTACCAAAAAGTTTGGCCTTTATTGCAAGAGAGGGAAGAATGCAAAAGGATAGCAAGAGAGGTTGAACATTCTGGAGAATTGAAACAAATCGGTTCCCAAAGTCAACAAATACTCCAGCAACTGTTTCATTCTGAGTCATTTCTACCTTGGCCCTGAAAAGATATACAGTGGTAAATGTTTCTCTATTTCATCCTTTCATTGCTCCTCTTTTATATACATAAGTCTGAAGAGGAATACAAAGCATGCTTGGCTGGTGGAATATATATCTGACAAATATCTTGATGTGCATAGAAAAGAAATAAGATTCATTCAATAACCTAATTACATAAATAGGTAAATAAATAAAAGTCAATGACAAATTGCTGCACAGCAGGTGAGCCTCACCTGTACCAGAGGTTATCTTTGTGCTTCAAGGCACAATACTGGCCACCCTTTATCTCCACTACTTGCTGAACATTGACAGGATTGTTATAGTACTTTTGCATAACGTCAGATAGTTCCCCATATTTCTTACTCATGCTCCATGGTTGGACCTGAATAAATTCAGATGATAGATTTTAAAACTAGAAATAGATTTCAAAGCTGTTCAATATATTCCAAATTAATTTTCAACTATCAACATGTTTTACAATGTTAAGAAACATGAAAAATTGCCTTACAGCAAACAGGTATGGACTGGCAGCAAAAGTCACAATAACATCAAAATAGGAGCCAACATCAGGAATGTCACTAGGGGACATGGAGGCACAGGGAGGGAAGGAGACTAACCCAGCAGAGGGAGGATGTACTTGCAGACTTGCATCTGTCAAGGAAAGAAAACAACACTGCATTTTCCTTATTTTCACAGAAGGTTTAATATAAGAAAGTAAAAAGTTAAAAATTAAATACAAAATAATTTCTTGAAGAGCTAGAGTTGGTTTAATCTGGCAAAGTGTAATTAAAGATCATAGGCTAAAGTTCCAGTAATCTCACCTGAGACACAAGAAGACAGTGGTCTTCCGTGACACAGAACTGCATCTTTCTCAGTGTTGTGGGGCTTGTCTTCTTTACTGCAATGACAAAATACAAATGAGAGAGAGAGAGAGAGAGAGAGAGAGAGAGAGAGAGAGAGAGAGAGAGAGAGAGAGAGAGAGAGAGAGAGAGAGAGAGAGAGAGAGAGAGAGAGAGAGAGAGAGAGAGAGAGAGAGAGAGAGAGTGGGATTAAAATGTATTCACCTTTATCAGCAATGTGTTTCCCCATGACACTCAACATGCTGAACAAGTGTGACTCACTCCCTGAAGAGGCTGTCATCGATTCCAAGGGTGTCATTGATGGAGACCAACTCATTCTGTGGTAGTAATCTCTTGAACAGTTGCACTGTGGGCAGCTGCCTCCCTGTCCCTTGTGACACCACCTATGGCCGGAGAGAGAGAGAGAGAGAGAGAGAGAGAGAGAGAGAGAGAGAGAGAGAGAGAGAGAGAGAGAGAGAGAGAGAGAGAGAGAGAGAGAGAGAGAGAGAGAGAGAGAGAGAGAGAGAGAGAGAGAGAGAATGTACTTGTTTAGAGACCAGATAACTAAATAAATCTAAACACCAATTCACTAGAAAATCCACTTTCGTTTGTGAATAGAATCCAACTTTACTTAGTAGGAATTGTGTAGAAAATATATCCTTCACTTCATTTTCCCTTGGCATTCTTGAAGCTATTCACTTACACTGAAGCAATATTCTATGAATATGTACTGAGAACTATCTTTTCATTTAACTATCTATATACAGTAAGCCCCCCCCACACTTGGCGAATCTCAGCTTGGTGAAATTCACTTTTGGCGGTAAGGTGGCCACGGACCACCGAGTGTACGTTTGGCGATTTGAATTAAAACTTGGCGGTCCCCTGG
This sequence comes from Portunus trituberculatus, assembly GCF_017591435.1. Taxonomy (NCBI): domain Eukaryota; kingdom Metazoa; phylum Arthropoda; class Malacostraca; order Decapoda; family Portunidae; genus Portunus; species Portunus trituberculatus. The sequence continues at coordinate 17,683,426 of NC_059275.1, forward strand.
CAGCCGCACAGCGAACCATGCAGCTCCCCGTTGACGTCAGACCTCTCTCTAAACCTATCAGAACGCAGTGTAAGAGTCCCCTTCAACCATTTTGTTTGTGCTATCCTCTGTTCTGCTAGAATGTGGAACGAATTCTAGTGATTTACCGCCAACATGGCCTCTACCAATACAACAAGTGGTACCAGTGGGGGTAGGGACAATGGTGGTGGCAGCAAGGACCAAAATGGGCGAGGAAATGGGTAAAAAAATGGGAGTTACAGCCTTTATATCATGTCTTATTAGCTTTATTTATTGTTTATTGGTCTGTTTTGTTAATGTATTCTAATATGTGAAGGCAAAAGATTTTATTTCAGCTCAAAAGATGGTATTTTAGAGGTCAAAAAAGGAACTTTGGCAATGACCAAAGACTGATTAAGGCAATTTTTAGGCAATTTATATGGTATAAAGAACTCGTGCTTGGTAAAATTTGCATTTGGCAATAGTTTCGCCAAACTAATGAATTCGCCAAGTGCAGGGCTTATTGTATACTGCATTTTTTTTTTATTGATGTTTAACAAAACATAAATTGTTCTCTCTGCCTCATCATTACCCCCTCTCCTCTTATTTAAGGGAAAATGAAGTGAGAGAACAGAGGATATCATACATCTGGACACGACTCCAATGTGACCAGATAAAATCTGCGTAAGGCAAACTGCCGGCATGTAATAATTCTCGTTTCTAAAACTACATTTTGACCATGATGTATAACTAATTAATGTCTTTTTGAGCTCACCTTAAGCAGCAAATGAGTATCCCGTGATGTGAGGTCCACCAGTCGTTGGCAAGCTTTCACTGTCCACTTCAAATCAGGATTGCTGGGAACATTGTGGAGGATGCATGGCAATGCCTGCACAGGAAACATGATTTACAACACAAATTATCAGTGCCATTTGAAAAACAATACCAAAACTATAAGGAAAAAAAGAGCAAGATAATTTTCTAGCACACACACACACACACACACACACACACACACACACACACACACAAAAAAAAAAAAAAAAAAAAAAAATGCACCAAGTCAAGCTCTTATTACTAATTATCACTTGATGTGGTATGGTGTGTGGTGGTGGTACTGTGGTATTGTGGTGGTGCTATAGTGTGTGGTAGTGCCTAGTGGTTATGTGTGGTAGTGATATCTTGTGGTGGTGGTGGTGTCTCATGTTTTTGTGGCAGTGGTGGTGTTTGGTAGATGTGATGCTGTGGTGTGGTGATGTTTGGTATTTGTATGTGATGGTGGTGGTATTTGGTTGATGTGGTACTGTGGTGGTGGTGTCTGGTACTAAGCATGGAGCTGACTGTAATATGCTGAATTCAGTTGTGAATAACTCTAAGATCTGGCAGTTCCCTTCACCTCAAGGCCTGAAGTCTGTCAACAAAATTCTTGTGCAAGCAGACAAATATAATTAACTTAACCATTACTAAAATGTAACAAGATAACTATTACAAGTCTTACTTTTGTCTTTTATCATTCAATAACTTGAAAGACTTAAAAACTGCATGCAATCAAGAACCTTGGCACACACATCCACCAACCTCAATCTTATGTCATTTCTCCTTTTGCTAAACCAAGAAGTTACCTGGTGAGGAAGTTTTGCTAAGAGAGGGGACACAGCTTCAAAGTTCCTAATGTTGCTGAGAGACACTTTTTCAATGTCACCAAAATCCACAAATTCCATCAGGACCTGTTGGTAAATAATTGTACCACTTAATTTAACTTTCCATCATTCCACTGGTATGTTAAAATTTTTGACAAGGATTAAGCCAGTAATTTCCTTTCAAATTGGAAAATAGTGTCTATGTTCTTTCATTTCATCCAATGAATTTCTTGGTTTTTTGCAGATGAAAATCTGTTTCCACTGGACATGTTTTATTAATTAACATGTTCAGCCTACAACCAAGTCTTATATTTGAATGCCAGCAAGATGGAGAAAGTGTGGGTTTTGTCCTCTATGTCAAAGAGTTGTGGCCTTATTTCCAGGCAGAGCACAAAGCTTGTAATTCTTTCCCTATGTATGTGAATGACTTTGTGCTTGTTGCAAGAGAACAGAAACAGTCTGTGCTACATTCTGAGAAGCAAGCAAGGCAAGCAAGCACTAGTGGTAACACCCTAAGCAACAGAGACAATTTTTTTATGCCTTCCTTATCTACTTATTCTTGGTTCTAAACCTTATTTACAAATAACACTCTGAACTCAGACACTCACCTTGCAATATCCAAACATTACCTTGTCACTAAATCTGAGGAGAAAGATTATGATGTCATGACTATATACCCAAGAACTTCTAATGCAAACTGAAGGATTAAGATATCCAAATATTTTCCTTATGAATAAAACTAGTTTCCTATTATGAAAAAAGAACAATCATACAATGAAAAAAAGGTTCTTGAATATACAAGTAATTTAAAACCTGACTGACAAAACTGATAACTTAGCCTTGAAGTTCTAACTGTTGCAGCAAATTACAAAATGATGTTCTTGCCTACCTTTCCATTCGCATCCACGGGACTCTTTGGTCTAGCACGGTACCACTCTCCATCACCACAGAAGTAAACTAAGTACAGCTTGGTGAGATCTACACTGACCTCTTGAGGCATTTCTTTGATTCGTCCTGCAGGTACAAATGTCAACACTAAACATCTATAAGAAAATAAAATAAAATAAAATCATATATATATATATATATATATATATATATATATAGAGAGAGAGAGAGAGAGAGAGAGAGAGAGAGAGAGAGAGAGAGAGAGAGAGAGAGAGAGAGAGAGAGAGAGAGAGAGAGAGAGAGAGAGAGAGAGAGAGAGAGAATGTACACCAATGATATAGGCATTAATTATGGAGTAACGAGAAACAATTGACCATTTCTTCAATAAAAATAAACAAATAAATTGATAAATAAAATAAAATAAATACATATAGATAAATAAAATTAAATAAACAAATAAAGATAAATAAATAAACAAATAAATAATAAACAAGTAAATAAAATGAATAGAAAAAAATGCTGACCATGACAATACTATGATGAATGGAGTTCTATCTATTGCACAACTGTCAGTGTGTGAAGGGAAGACTTAAGAGTATATGAGAAGAGGGTGTCACCAGGCCTACTGTTTCCAGGAAGGAAAGGCCAGACCAGTGCCACCTTTACATTCACTGTGGGCTGGGATGGTGGGATGGTGGGGAACTCCTGCAACCACTACCAATGTCTTTAACTTTATTTGCTTTTATATAAACTCCAATTCTTAGGATACATACATTTGTTCTGTGGTAACAAGAAGTGTTAGCAAGGGATGATAAATGATAGGAGTGCAAGACACCAAATACAAGTCATACATTGCATTTGAATCACGCCTTTGGCACATAACTTATATGACAGTTTCTAGACTTTCAATGGAGTATGTACAGTGAAATAAATTACTAAACAAAACTTACTCCTTGCTATCTTTAGGAGATCAATCAAGGATGTTAACGTGTCTGAATCCTCTTGAAAGTAAATTATACCATTGCATGAAGCATATGTCAGGTACACTTCTGCTGCACACCCTACCTGGAAATCAATACTAAGAATGTCATATCAATCAATAATGATTTTTGTATTGACAATTTAATATTATATGATATTTGGCATTGAAAACTAAGATAGTGACCTGCTATGGTTGCAAATACTAAATGCAGGGCACCTTAGCTTGATCCTAGTCTACTGTTCTTCATTCACTTAGAATTTCACTTACAGGCGGCAAAGAAGGCTCTGAGATGTGATGGACAAGAGACTCGAACAATTTGTCATTCAGGTTGATGTCCTCACTGGTAGATGTGTCAAAAAACACAAGAGCATAGGGCTCCTGGCGACGCTGGACCCGGGCCACCAGTGCCTGATTCATGGGTAGGCACTCCAAGATGGTTTGACGTGCAGCCTCCCGAGGAGCATCCTCCAGCCCAGCCAGACAGCATTGGAGGTCCTGTTGAACAAGCCTGAATCACCAATAACATCTTCAATCTTTGGAAATTATGCCATAAAAAGACACATGACAAAATAAAACATTAACTTTATTACTCAAAGCCAAAATGGACACTATTTGCAATCTCATGAAGTGGAAGCTATGGATTGATTCCTGACAGAAAACTCAACAGACAGTACAATAATAACTTAATGGGATATAACACTCATAAAAACTTGGGCTTGAAAAATACAAGGACAACTATATGCATTATCCATTCCTTTTGTCAATACAAGGACAAGGTCTACCTGCTGCTGCAGCTACAAAATCTTTTTAGTAATGAAATCATTCTTGTCCAAAGGGATTTGATTTTAAGTATAGGCAGGAATCTGAATGACACAAGTTGCAGACTATTTCTCAACTCACATAATGATCTACAAAGACATTTAATAACTACTGATCACCATTACTGGTACATAATTAACACTGATACAAATTTCAACAGCAAACAAATGTTTTCTTGTACCCTTCTTTATCAACATATATATCTCACTTTCATATATATACTGTATATATATATATATATATATATATATATATATATATATATATATATATATATATATATATATATATATATATATATATATATATATATATATATATATATATATATATATATATATATATATATATATATATATATACAGTAAAACCTCAGCTCAGGACCATAATTTGTTCCTAAATCCTGTTCGTCACCCGATTTGTTCGTCCCCTGAATCAATTTTTCCCATAAGAATGTATTGAAATACCATTAATCCGTTCCAGACCAAAAAAAAATCATACTTTTGTCCATAAAACCCATTCAAAATAGACCTTTAATGTATGCATGACATGAACGAAATAATTATAAAAAGCCTAAATTGTTCTACTTACCTAAATGCTATCAAAATTATAATAAAATGAATAAAAAAGAAAAGAGACTGGACGTTGATGGCATGATGGATTGGAGGAGAGGAGGATGGGGAGGAAGACAGACAAGATCCGAGAAGACAGACATGAGAGAGAACTTTGGATGTGCGCAGCGTGCCAGAGCTACACAACAGCTGTGTAGCGTCACAAGTCAGTGCCGCTATGTGGGACCCCATTATAGTAAACATCGACATGGGAAACATGGAAAAATTGCCAGTCTTCGTCTCTGCCTTTGGATGACTCTTGCTTGCTGGGGATTGACTTCCTCACGTGTGTGGGAGCAAGTTTCGACTTCCAAGAAGGGAAGTTAAAGGTACGTGGCCAGGAAATTCCTTTTGATCCTCGGAGGTGATGCTCAGTGTGAGAGGAGTGGGCAGTAGGCGGTGTTCCTTGCCAGGCGAACGAGGAAACAGCTGTGATGGATGTGCCACAATCTGTAGTACCTGGACAGGGCAAGGATGATGATGACAGCAATGCTGAGAGCCACCAGAGCAGCGAGGATAACGCCGAGGAAACTACAGTAGAGCGCGCTGGTAACATCACCATGCCCAGGAAAAACAGAAGAAAATCGTGGTGGCACGGAAATTATGTTATGTAATATTTTTCGTATGTTCCTGTTTCTATTTTCTTTTGTGCTTATGTTTTGTTTTGTTGTTGTGTGATAGCCAGGTTAGCTATCACACAAACGGCTTGCCTGCCGGCGAGCTGTTTAACCGTGTTCGTCCCCCAAAATATCGTTCGTCCCCTGGGTCGATATATTGACAAAATTTTTGGTTGTCTCCCAAATTGTTCGTCCCTAGAGACGTTTGTCAAGCGAGATTTTACTGTGTGTGTGTGTATATATATATATATATATATATATATATATATATATATATATATATATATATATATATATATACAGGCAATCCCCGTTTAACGAAGGTTCACACAACGAAATTTCGCTACAACGAAGGTTTCATTTTACTACCATCTGCTCGTTTAACGAACACCAAACTCGCTTTAACGAAGTTTTATCCAAGTAATTTTTTTCAAAATTTGAAAGCCCCACCATATCACGCAAGCTGACAGGCTTTTGAATACACCAGGAGCTGCTGGTACTAAGGCCTGCCTCAGGAAAAATCCTGGGACACCTATAGAATAAAGATCAAGATCAAGATCAAGCCTCTCGTGGACAACGCGCAACACTCACTCCCCAGTCAAAACATAACAGCCTCAGCAGCAGCTTGTCTTCCCTAGCTCAACTTACCACCAAAACGCCCTGCAATTGGCCTAGTGTTCGTAAGAAGACCAGGAAGTCTCTTACTCTCCAAATGAAGCTAGATATTATTCACAGACATGAGAGAGGCCAGAA
>NC_059275.1:17694732-17822232 GCF_017591435.1 Portunus trituberculatus
GAGAGAGAGAGAGAGAGAGAGAGAGGCCACATCACTGTAGCCAGCTTAGAGATCTGTTTACATTCCCCCCCCCCCCAGTGTGATAAGCATTGGTAGAGGTGGTATTCAGTGATAGGAGGAATTTGTTTTGCCTTCTCAGTTATGTACAGATGCATACTTATCAATGCATGGAAATATATGATATATGTAACAGCAAAAGTTTATTTAGTGTTCTTACCTTGAACACAGACGTTTTCAGCTAATGGTGGTAAATGGTGGAGGAGGAGGAAGAGGGAGGAAGGAAAGGATGCAGGTACCATTCACACATAAACATCAAACATAAATTAAAACTGCACTTTCTTTAGACAATAACAAAGATCAATTAATAGTGTGAAAATGATGAAAGAATGATCACAGTGCATGAGATACATGGGAAACACACAGTTACCAGCTCAGCTGAGGCTGGACTGATGCGCTGAGCCGCCGACTACAGCGGCAACATCCCCAAGCATGACTCACATCTCAAAATTTTGCTAGTATCTCGAAACAAAAAATGATGAAACCGTAGCTCGTATCTCAAAAAACTCGTATCTCAGGCAGCTCGTATCTCAATGTACCACTGTATATATATATATATATATATATATATATATATATATATATATATATATATATATATATATATATATATACAGTAAGGTCCCGGGTTACGTCGATCTCGAGTTATGTCAAACTCGCACTTACGTCAGTCCACTATAAGGCAATTTAAGATTTAAAAAATTGAAAATTTATAAATCGTAAAGCGCGGGGTTTATTGTTATTGTTGGCCGCCAGGCATCACTAGTGGTTATCCGCCACACCGCCCACCTCACGCTTGAATACAATAACACTCTACGTACCTCAGTTCCACCACACCGTCGCCCCTGGCAAGAGTGTTCCTACATCTGCGTTTGCTGACTATCTTAGTATCTTGCTCAATGGCACCAAAAAGAAACTCCTGAGTGATAGCAGTGATGCTAAGTAAAGGAAAACCATTACACTACAAGAAAAAGTGGACATAATTAAAAGACATGAGGAGGGAGGCAGCAGCTGTGTATAAGGGAGTGAAGAAGAAAATGGGAAGCCCGTTACCATGACAACGGGGAGGTTGACGACCTTGAGGGCTCGTGCACCTATCACAACAATAACAACTCCGGAGCCTTCGTCTGGGCCACACGACACTTGCAGCTCACTTGCACCGTCTGCGCCTGTCTGCTGATCCCTATTGCCCTTTCCTATTGCATTTCCTGCTCCGCTGCCCACGCTTCTACTCCCACCGCACTGCACTACGCTCCCAGCTGTCCACCCTGGGCATCACAACATTCGAACTGCCCACCCTCCTGGCGGCCTCAGGCCACCCCTCTCGGCAACCTGCAGTCCTTCGCGTTCGCGGCCCTAATCAATATATTCCTACATAGTTGTAAATAATATACCAATATAACCTTTTACTTACCTGAATAACCATAAAAAATGATTGGTTGAAAACTCGATAATATGCTTTGAAAGTACAAAAACTCGAGTTACGTACAAAATCGACTTACGTCATGTTTCAGGAACGTAATTCTGACGTAACTCGGGACCTTACTGTATATATATATATATATATATATATATATATATATATATATATATATATATATATATATATATATATATATATATACACACAAACAAACATATGTACACACACACACACACACACACACATATATATATATATATATATATATATATATATATATATATATATATATATATATATATATATATATATATATAGAGAGAGAGAGAGAGAGAGAGAGAGAGAGAGAGAGAGAGAGAGAGAGAGAGAGAGAGAGAGAGAGAGAGAGAGAGAGAGAGAGAGAGAGAGAGAGAGAGAGAGTCATATACGTAGTTATCTGAGGATGGGATTGTGTTTGTCACAAAATGTTAGTGACTTTTCTTCACCCTCTACATTTTATGCTCTGGTGGATCTAGCTTTTATATATATATATATATATATATATATATATATATATATATATATATATATATATATATATATATATATACAGTCAACTCTCGATTAACACAAGTTTGAACAACGCGATTTCTATTTAACGTGACTTGATATTTAAGGAGATATGATTAAATAGCATGACTTATTCTATTTAACTCGGGTTAACTAGACTCAATGACATCATGCACATCCACAGTGCTTCTGGTTGGAACTGCACTGGGCCAAAATCCAATCAAGAAACTTAGCAATGAGTAGCGTAACTTCTGGCAAAGAAATAATATCCATTGAACACATAGGGAGACATTGTTGCCATGATAATGAAGTTTACTAGTAGGTTGCTCATAAAACCAATTTCCTAGGAAATGTTACGTTGTCTTATCTATGTTTACAAAACATTTCTATTAGCTTTTTACAACCTTACCATGGCACGTTCTAATGCCATAGTATAGGACACAAGGTGAAAATGCAGAGAAACGATCCACTCGCAGTGCGTGTTAGCACCAGACTGAAGAGTGAAGACTGTGAGAAGGTTCGAACAGCTGAGCATTTCTGAACTATCACTCAGTGCCACAGAGTCAGGGTGATTATCATGGCATGATCATATAAGAATATTAAGATATTGTGTCCATTATAGCAGGCAATAGAGGGATGGAAATGTGGAAGAAGTAGCCACCAATCAGCACCACAATATTTGAGTTTTTGCCCCTCCATTGCCCACTATAATGATATCATAACTTATATATATATATATATATATATATATATATATATATATATATATATATATATATATATATATACGATCAAGCCATGAGGATCACCTTGACTTTGTATGTGGCACTAAGTGATAGTTCAGAGTCGCTCAGCTGTTCCTTCTCACAATTAAGCAGTCCTCACTCCTCGATCTGGAGCACTGGAAGTGGATCATTTCTTAGAATTTTCACCTTGTGTTCTATACTATGGGTATCCAAGTGTCCCTCACTGAAAAATTATTCCAAGAAATCAAGGATGACTAACCACTGAAAAGAAGTTGGAAGTGTTAGATCCCTATGCTAAGGGAGAAGACCTCAGTGACTGTCCATGCAACGGGACCGAGGGAGAGCACGCTGCATACCATTAAAGCTAATAAAATGAGAACATGTGCTTTTATTGTTTCTGTGACCTGGTGATGCATTAATATTTTTTAAGGTTTGAGTAACAAAATTCCCAAAATAGGCAGACTTTACCAGTGGCAAGGAACATAAAGGTGGATTTACACGTGCCAATTTGTGACTTTTTTTTTTACGTATGTAGAGTTTCCAACTCATCAACCCTTCTAGTCAAAAAATGTCAGACGTAGCACCTAGAAATTATATCGACTAGTTGGCACTTTGGTGGGAAGTGAATGTAAACGAACAACTCCTGCCAAGATGTCTTCCTCCATTGACGATGCTGAAGCTATGGTTGCTCTTCTTTTGGAGTACCAGAAGAGTCAACAGAAAAGAAAATGCCTGTGGATACGTTCCTGGCTAAGTAAGAGAAAGGAGTGTCTATCACACTCTAAATTAGTCTATAATTCTCATAAGAAAATTGTTAATCTTAAGATTACGCACAATTGCGATCAAATTAAATCCTGACGAAGTCTTCAATCTTCTCCTCCAACAACACCCTGCATTGAGGGAAACAGTTCTTGTAGAGTGGCAGCTATTTCGTTGAACGATGATTTGCACAAGCTTATTATACTGCATAATTCATTTCTCGGGTCCCAAATGTGTTCTTTCTCCTCACCAAGTCTAACATCTTCTCTATATCTGGAGACCACATTTTCAAAGCTTACTCCATGACGTCACAACATAATTAAAGTTGCAAATTGACTAGCAAGATCAACATGTTGGTTTTATTTTGCGACTGCTTTCTGCAGTTGCCAGGCACCGATTGTGAGTCAGAAACTCTACGTATGTAAAAATCAGTCGCAAATTGGCACGTGTGAACCCGCCTTAACTCACCCCAATTACCACTGTTTTTCTATGAGAAAATTATGTTTAAACAGCTTGATTTTAAATAATGCATTGTCTCCAGGAACATAACCTTCATGTTAATCAAGAGTTGACTGTAATTCATAAAATTTAGAACACAACAATTTTGAGTTTGAGGACAGGTATACAGTAGCAGTAACACTCACACTGTAGTTCTCCCCCACCAGGCGTAAGTGTATGTTGTCATGCTCTTCCACACAGGTGATAACCACATCCCAGGTAGGTGTGGATGGAAGCTTGAGAGTCGGTAGCTGCAGCTTTCCTTCAACAGTTTTCCCTTTTTTATTTTCACTTAGGGATAAGAACTTTTATCACATTATTATATCACAACATTAATAACAAAAAGAAATATATCTACATATACTTATCAATAATAGAAAATTGTTACACATTTTCTTAACTTGCATGTTTCCAAAGGAAAATGGATTGACTTCCACTGACAAAATGTGTGTCAATGTACAATCAGTTCTCTTCACTTCAAGATCTAGCAGCAGAAATGTTATACTGTACCTTTATACTGTAATAAACCCATTCTCTTTTTCTCTTCTAATCCAGCTCATCAAACCAGATGCTGGCAAATCTCTCCTACAACCCTTTGGAACAGCAATCACCTCATTCACATTTTTCCCTTTAGCCCTACAATGCTAGCTGAATGGTATGTATTTACTATCCTTGGCCTGTCTCTTCTCAGATAAATGAAGAAATACATATTTAAATAGTCATGTTCATTAGAGCAAGAATACTAGAAAAAAAAAATGGAACATAATCACAAGATGCCAATATTTCATGAATTAACTACCTGTTACAGAGGATTTGAACCTCCTCCTGCTCACAGCTTGTTGATGTGTCAATTGGCTCAGAAGTCTTGGGACCAGAGCTTGGGATCTGAGAAAACAAAAATAGTAAGGTAAGTTCATAAGCCATAAAATTTCAAGATTTACTAATAAATGGTGAAAGATTGTAAAACCTTAGTTGATTTGAGTGAATCACTATCTGTAAGACTGTATTGTATCCATTTTGAAGTCTTCATTCATGTACTCCTGAAAGAATTCTCTCACAGGTGATTGATAAGGTTACTGCATTTCTCTCCAGTCAGCTACTTCAACATCACTTACATTTCCTCAAGATGCTAAAGACAGATTTCTCCTCACGAAGTGGTTCACAAAAAAAAAAAAAAAAACACACACACACACACACACACATTTCATACTGGCCAAAGTATATTTACCTAGCTGTATTGTACAGGGTTCAAGCGGGGCTCATAGTGTCCTGTCTCCATATCTCCATTTATCTAATTTTTCCTTAAAGTTATGTGCTGTAACAATTTCATTATCCAATGCATTCTATTTTTCCACCATTCTGTGTGGAAAACTGTATTTCCCAATATCCTTCACACACTGCCTCATCCTGATCTTCTTTTCATGTCCTCTTGTCCTTCCATCATCTTCTGTCAACAGCACCAGGTCTTCTTTGTCTATCTTTTCAATATCATTTACTATCTTATACATTGTTATTAGGTCCCCACGTTCTTTTCTATCTTGTAAGGTTAGCAGTCCCATTTCCTTCAGTCATTTTTCATATGTGAGGTCCTTTAATTCTAGCACCATCTTTGTAGCAATCTTCTATATCCTTTCCAATTTTCTTATATCCTTTATAGAGCTTGGAGACCATACTACTGCTGCATATTCCAGCCTTGGGCGTATTATGTTTGTGATGATTTTTCATCGTATCTTTATCCAAGTAATGAAATGCCACTCTTATATTAGTTAACATTTTATACGATAGTCCAAATATCTTGCTCATGTGTTTTCAGGGCTCAGATTTTCCTGTATGATCAATCCCAGATCTTTTTTCTCTTTAGTCTTCATTATTTGTTCCTCTCCCATCAAATAATTCCATACAGGTCTTCTCTTACTCTTTCCTAGTTCCATTATGACATTTCTTGGCATTAAAATCCAATTTCCACTTCCTGCTCCACTCATAGATCTTGTTTATATTTTCCTGCAACAGCAGACAGTCTTCTCTGGTTTTGATAACTCATAGCAGCTTTGCATCATGAGCGAATAAATTTATACAACTGTTTATCCCATCATGAATGTCATTTCCATAAATCTGAAACATAATGGAGGCTAACACTGACCCTTGTGGCACTCCGCTAGTTACTTTACCCAAAAGTTGAGTATGTATCTCTGATCACAGTTCTCATTTCCCTATCCTTCAAATAATCTCTTGTCCATTCGAGCAAAGTTCCTCGCAGTCCTCCATTGTTTTCTAGTTTCCAAAGTAGTCTTCCCTGAGGGACTTTATCAAAAGCCTTTTTAATATCCAGGTAAACTGCATCTACCCATCCATCTCTGTTTTCAAGTCTTGCAATAACTCTTGATTAGAAGCCCTGTCCTGAACTCAAATTGTCTGTTCGATATGATTTGCTCTTCTTCTAGAAGTTTAACCCATTTTTCTTTGATTATTTCACATAACTTCCCTAAGACACTTGTAAGTGACACTGGTCTGTAATTTAGTGGTTCAGTTGCCTTTCCTCCTTTAAATATCGGTATTACGTCGGCTCTCTTCCATTCTAGTGTGTGTGTGTATTATTCATGGTTGCCTGCTGGTCATCTAGCCAGCCTTCCCCGTTAGAGAGTGAGCTCAGAGCTCATAGACCAATCTTAGCATAGGACTGAGACCACAACACACTTGAAACACCGGGAAAGCGAGGCCACAACCCCTTGAATTACATCCCGTACCTACATGTTGTTAGGTGAAGAGGATTTACACATTAGAAGAGGCTTGCCCATTTGCCTTGTGTGTGTGTGTGTGTGGTGTGTGTGTGTGTGTGTTAGAGAGAGAGAGAGAGAGAGAGAGAGAGAGAGAGAGAGAGAGAGAGAGAGAGAGAGAGAGAGAGAGAGAGAGAGAGAGAGAGAGAGAGAGAGAGAGAAAATCATAAACAGTGTGAATTATTTTAGTAAGCTTTCAACAAAATATCATAAAAATGAAGCAAAAAAAAAAAATAAATAAATAAAAAAAATAAATAAATAATAATAATAAATAAATAAATAAATAAAAAATAAAAGATTTGAAAAACAGGAAAACAGGACACCGTACCTTCTGTGCTAGTGCAACAGTCCACAAGTCTGTACAGGGATTGTTAAACTCTAAGCCGGTATTATTTTGGGATTGAACTACTGTGATCCAATCGTGTGGCAGTTTTTCTTGATACATGTCCCAGTACATGCCCTGTACAGCCTCCCACCAGAACCGCTTCACAGGGGATTTCTTTTCTAAAAGCTACAGTAATGAGAATGGAAAAGAATTATGAAAACATGACTTTCTTTAGAGCTATAAAAAAATATATCAATAATAAAACAAAATAAATAGATAAGTTATTCATCTTCCCAAAAAAGCAAAGGCAAATAACACATAAAGCATTCAGGCATGATGTGCAAGTCTTCCACTAAGGAACAAACCCAAAGCTTACTCACCTGCTTCACCCTAGGGATGGACACATCATAGTCAACAGCAGCATGGTTCTGTGCTGCCTGCCTCTTCTTGGCCACCTGTGGCAACTGCTGCAGGGCTTTCTTTGATGCAGCTTCCTCAGCTTCCTCTTGGCTCTTCATAGAGTCTGGGTAGCTGCTTACTGTCAACAGGTCTCCAATCTGCATATGCCAGAATAATATACATGAAGGGCATCAGCATTTGCAACGACCTCGCTGAAATGTACCATCCCTCAACACACAATTCTAGTCAACTAAGATCAACTATTACCTTGATTGTTGAACACCAATCCAGTTTTTTCTTGCCATAGCTGACAGTGTTGTAGGTGGGCACCAGGCCCGGCCTACATAATGTTTGGACGGCCTCCACAAGTTGCTGCTTGAATGTCTTCTTGGAAGGTTTCTTGGTCTGTACTTTTGGATTACTTGTATGCTGATGTGAATGACACAAGTGTACTTAAAAAGTATAGCACATTAAAGGAAATAACGAGCATATTTCTATTCTTCAGCCTGGTTTGGCTAGCTACTATAAGGTGAATAAATCCAACACATGCACACATATGAAGTCTTTCTTATGAATAAAAATACTATCATTATAAATTAAATAAATGTTTTATACACATTAAAGAATACATATTAATTTTCCATGTGGTATTGTATTCCATATCATTATATCAATAAGTATTTCTTAACAATAAAAAACACAATTCTTATAAATGCTACAAAAGATTAACATATCACGTTTCATTTGCTTCTCCATTAAATATAAAAAGTGTGTAGTGCTCAAACTGAAATTTTTCCTTTTATCTTATCAGTCACCTAAATGCATCAGAGATACGGACAGACAGAAGAAAAGCTCCTTATAACTTACCTTAGAATCAGGCAGTCTTTTCTGACTTTGGTATCGGGGTGTTCTACCATTAGTAATGGATGTGGCATGGCTCCCAATATAACAATGCCACTGATTGAGTGGCACAACAGGTCGGACAGAATGAAGGTGTCGGGGAGCAGAAGATAAAGCCTGGATGGGAGATAAAACAATTCAATAAACTGGTCCTAAACTTCCAGGTGGACCTTTAGATAAACTCTTGCCTTCATCCATCAGTCACTAGACAAGTTCCACTACATTGTAAAGAACGTAAAGAAAGAATAAATTCAGCAGCACTACATATGAACAGCTGCAAAAGAAGAAGAATCCAGGTATGTACAAAACATTATATCTAACCTCTGTCCTCCATGGCTTTGCCTTAACAGTTTCAGGCTTCTGTTCCATGACATGCCGTAAGATCAAGTCAATGTTCTTATCAGCCACCACACTAACAAAAACTTGTCCATCTCTGGTTTCTAATTTTAGAATCTGTTGAAAAGAATATTGTAAGATACAACAAAAGACAAGTTTCATCTCATCAAGAAGAAGGTTACAACATTAGTCCATTATAGTGTACTGTGTGTGTGTGTGTGTGTGTGTGTGTGTGTGTGTGTGTGTGTGTGTGTGTATTTACCTAGTTGTAGTTTTACAGGGCCTGAGCTTTATGCTTGTGTGCCCCGTCTCCATATCTACACTTATCCAATCTTACTTTAAAAATATGCACACTCGTTGCAGACACTACTTCTTCATTAAACTGTTCCAAGTCTCAATACATCTTTGGGGAAAACTATATTTTTTAACATCTCTCAGACATCTTCCTTTTCTCAGCTTTTTACTATGCGATCTTGTGCTTCAGATGTCATATTCTTCTCTCAGGATCAGTTTCTCATTATCTACTTGGTCTATTCCGTTGATCAATTTATAAACTTGTATGAGATCTCCTCTTTCCCTTCTCTGCTCCAATGTTGGAAGATCCAAAGCCTCTCCAAAGTCTCTCTTCATATGTCATTCCTTCAAATTCTGGAACCATTCTTGTAGCCATTTTTTGTAGTCTCTCCAACTTCCTTGTGTTTCTTTTTATGAGGGGTCCACACTACTCCTGCATATTCCAATCTGGGTCATATTATAGTACTTATCAATTTCTTCATCATTTCTTTGTCCATGTAGTGAAATGCTACTCCAATATTCCTCAGCAAATTATATGTCTCTCTGAAAATTCTATCAATATGGCTTACCGGTTGATTGTTTTCTTCCATCGTCACTCCTAAGTCCTTTTCCTTTTTTACTTTCTTCAGTTCTACTCCATCTCCCATCTTATAGATTTCCACAGGTCGTCTTTTGCTCTTTCCCATTTCCATGACATGGCTTTTGTTCACACTGAATTCCATTTCCCACTTTTTACTCCATTCCCAAATCTTATTTAGGTCTTCTTGCAGTATTTCACAATCCTCTTTTTGCTTTATAACTCGGCATAGTTTCGTATCATCTGCAAACAGATTTATGTAGCTGTTCACTCCTTCTGGCATGTCGTTAATATAAATGAGGAAAAGTATTGGTGTGTGCTTCACTGTTAGATCTGCTGCAGTCTCTGACGAGACAGCCAGACGTTAGCTCCGGAACTCATTATTTCCGATCTTCGGATAGGCCTGAGACCAGGCACACACCACACACCGGGACAACAAGGTCACAACTCCTCGATTTACATCCCGTACCTACTCACTGCTAGGTGAACAGGGGCTACACGTGAAAGGAGACACACCCAAATATCTCCACCCGGGCAGGGAATCGAACCCAGGTCCTCTGGCTTGTGAAGCCAGCGCTCTAACCACTGAGCTACCGGGTATCTGTGTGTATGTGTGTGTGTAATTCACCTCGGTCGCCTGCTGGTCACCCAGCCAGTCTTCCCCATTACGGAGCGAGCTCAGACCTCATAGACCGATCTTCAGGTAGGACTGAGACCACATCAACACACAACACATACACCCAGAAAGCGAGGCCACAACACCTCGAGTTACATCCCGTACCTATTTACTGCTAGGTGAACAGGGTCCACACATTAAGAGGCTTGCCCATTTGCCTCGCCGCTTACCGAGTCGAACCCCCTCTCGAATGTGAGTGTGGCGTGCTAACCACTGTGTGTGTGTGTGTATTTACCTAATTGTATTTACCTAATTGTAACATACGGGAAAAGAGCTATGCTCGTGTTGTCCCGTCTCCATATCTATTAATGTCCAGCTTTTTCTTAAAATCATGAATATTCCTTGCGTTGACCACTTCCACGTCTAAACTATTCCATGCTTCCACCCTTCTATGAGGGAAGCTATATTTTTTCACATCTCTCCTATAAGTGGCCATTTTTAGTTTTTCCCATGCCCTCTCGAAATTCTTCCATTCCACATACACAGATCTTCTCTATCCATTTTTCCATGCCAATCATCACTCTGTATATTGCTATCAGGTCTCCCCTTTCTCTTCTGTTTTCCAGGGTTGGAAGTTGCATTCTTTTCAGTCTGTCTTCATAAGTCAAATCTCTTAAGTCAGGCACCATTTTCGTTGCAGCCCTCTGTACTTTCTCTAGTTTCCTTATGTGTTTCTTTAAGTTCGAGCCCACTGTATTGTTGCATATTCAAGCCTCGGTCTTATCATTGCAGTAATTATTTTCTTCATCATTTCTTCATCTAGATATACGAACGCCACTCTTATGTTCCTCAATAAGTTCAATACTTCTCCAATTATTTTGTTTATATGTCTCTCTGGCGATAGGTCATTGGTAATTGTCACCCCAAGGTCTTTTTCTTCATGACTGGTTTTATGTCTTCATTTCCTATCTTGTACATACTCCTGATTCTTCTTTCACTCTTGCCAAACTCTATTTTCTTGCATTTTGTCGTGTTGAACTCCATTTGCCATGTACAGCTCCATTTCCATATTCTGTCCAAGTCTTCCTGGAGTAGTTCGCAATCTTTGTCACATCTCACTTTTCGTAACAATTTTGCATCGTCTGCAAATAGGCTCACATAACTGGACACCCCATCCACCATGTCATTTATGTAGACTGCGAACATTACTGGTGCCAACACTGATCCCTGTGGAACTCCACTCTCCACCAATCCCCATTCTGATGGTCTGTCCTTAATTATTGTTCTCATTTCTCTTCCTACCAAAAGTCTTCCATCCATTTTAGTAAACTGCCATGCACTCCTCCTACCATTTCAAGTTTCCAGATCAGTCTCTGGTGTGGTACCTTATCAAAGGCCTTTTTTAAATCCAGATATATTCCATCAGCCCAACCATCTCTTTCCTGTATTACATCTATCACCCTCGAATAGTAACATATCAGGTTTGTCGTGCATGAACGCCCTTTCCTAAAACCAAATTGACACTCACAAAGTATGTCATTTTTCTCCAAGAAGTCTGTCCATCTAGTCTTCACCACCCTCTCACACATCTTAGCTACCACACTTGTAAGTGACACTGGTCTATAGTTCAATGGGTCTCTCTTGTTACCTGATTTATAGATTGGGACAATGTTAGCTCTTTTCCAGTCTTGGGGCACTACGCCTTCCCTTAATGAGGCATCAATTACTTCACAAACTTTTTCTGCCAATTGCTCCCTGCATTCTCTTAAAATCCATCCTGATACCCCATCAGGTCCCACAGCTTTTCTCACTTCTAAACTCCCCATCATGTTCTTGATCTCCTCCACCGTTACTTGAAACTCCTTCATAATCCCTTTCTGTTCCATTACCAGTGGTTTGTCAAAAGCAGTCTCCTTTGTGAATACCTTCCGAAAGCATCCATTCATAGCCTCTGCCATTTCCCTGGGATCTTCACTGTATACTCCATTTACTTCTAAACTTTCAATACTTTCTCTATTTTTGATGTTGTTGTTCACATGTCTGTAAAAAAGCCTTGGTTGGTCTTTACATTTATCAATTATATCCTTTTCTTGTTTCTTTCTTTCTTCTCTTCTAATCAACACATATTCATTTCTTGCTCTTTTGTAACTTTCCCACTGCTTAATCCGTCTTTTCCTTCTCCACCTCTTCCATGCATCCTCTTTTCTTGTTCTAGCCTTTTCACATCTATCGTTAAACCAGTCCTGCTTTCCAACTTCTCTATGTTGTCTTATTGGTACAAATTTTTCTCACCTTCTTTGTATATTTTTATAAATTCCTTCCACTTTTCATTTGCTCCTTAGCACTCTTGAATTTCATCCAATTTGTCTCTTGAAAGAATTTCTTTAGGTTTCCAAAATCTGTCTTGGCATAATTCCATCTTCCCACTTTATATTCTTCATTTCTTCTAGATTTCTCTTCGTCTATCACCTTGAACTCCAAAACTGCATGATCACTCTTTGCTAAAGGGCACTCCACCCTCATCTCCTCAATGACCATTGGCTCTGTACTAAAGACCAAGTCCAGTCTTGACGATGCTCCCTCTCCTCCAAACCTAGTATCTTCTTTGACCCACTGAGTTAACACATTTTCCATTGCCAGTGTCAATAGTGTATTTCCCATGTTGTCTCTGATCCTTCCATTGACCAGTCCTCCCAACACACCTCTTTACAATTAAAATCTCCCATCATTATAGTTCGTTCACAGCCACCCAACATTTCTTCCAGACATGTTCCTGTATCACTTATCATTTCTTCATATTCCTGTACTGACCATGCATTTGTCTTAGGTGGTACGTACACCACTATGTAGTGCCTCTTTTTCCTTCATTAGTTTCTGCTCTGATCTTTAGCACTTCTGCCTTTCCCATACCTTTTTCACTTGATCCACCTTTATATCTTTTTTAACCAGCAACATCACTCCTCCTCCCATCTTACCTACTCTATTTCTTTTCCAAACGTTATATTTCCCTTCTCCAACCTTCATCAGGTCTTCTCCTCTCTCAGTTTTGTTTCAGTAAGACCCACAATATCTGGGTTCTTGTCCCTCAAGTAATCGTTGAGTTCTAAATCCCGATATCACTCCATTTATGTTGGAATACATTACATTTCGCTCATATGTAAGTTTCTTTAGTCCTTTCTTGCTGTACTTTTCTGGGTTATGAACCACTTCCTCAGTCTCATATCCAAGATTCTCCAGAAAAACTCTTTCTTCTCTTCTTCTGTCCTCTCTTCATTTTTTTTCAAAGCCTCCTTTCTCAACTCATTTAACATTTCTCTTTCCTTTTCACCGAGATCTCTTCTCAACCAAATCTTCCTTGTTGTTTCCTGCTGGGCTAGCCTCCATGACTTCTCCACCAATTCATCTACATCCTTTTGTGACTTAAGTGTGTGTGTGTGTGTGTGTGTGTGTGTGTGTGTGTGTGTGTGTGTGTGTGTGTGTGTATAAATTTTCAAGTGTGCACCTGTATTAGCTGCCATTCAAATAAACTGAAATATTGATATTATATATTAATATTATATCAATATTTCAGTTTATTAGAATCAGCTATCATGCACACTTATTCTCTACATCTACCCTAGTTACACATATATCCTTATATACTAAAATTCATATATCTAAAGTTTATGAACAATAACTCCACTTCCAAGAGAGATGTTGATTTCAACCAAGTTTCACACGAAATCCTGGCTCTTCAGAATTTTTTTGACCAATGAAATGAATGAAAAAAATGTATGATGTGTTCACGTTCTAGCAGGTAAAATATGTTATAGCCTCCACAAGTTTTCATGAATTTCATTGCATGACTTGTGATTTAATCCTTGATAAAATTTTCTACTGAAGTAAATAGATTAATTACACAATTCACTATATAAAAGGAACACCATCACAGGCTAAGTGTGTTAAAAAATACAAGAAAATACAAATATTGGTACATACCACAGTACTATAGTTACTTCAAAGAAAGCAACAAATTGAAGGATGATTAATGGGATGTTTAGAGAAAGTCATTAAGAAAATAACTTAGTAATGATGGTAAAACAAAGAATTAATAGGTACCACTTGTTAGTCAAAGGAAAAGACTGTATGAACAATCTGTATTCACTCTTAGTGTTACTGCACATCCTCTCAAGCAGTTGAAGGTTGGTGGAGGGGGCAGTTCAGTTACTGTTCTTCATCATACTCCATCAGGTCTTCATTGTCCCTTTTCTAATCACACTCACCTGTACCCTGTCCTCCCTTATGTTGCAGAGCATCCTACTGTGCCAGGATATCCCAGAAGTATTGGAACCTGGTATGAGTAACAAAGGGCAGGAGATTCTTGATGTACACAGCAGCATGGTGACTGGCCCAGAGTGCACCATATGCTCTTACTGACTGGCTGAATCCTGCTAACTCTAAGTCTGTCTGGTTTTTAATCAACACTCCATTGGGGTCAACCACCAAATACTTCCCGAATCAACAGGTCATGAATTCACTGGCTTCTAAAAGACTTTCAACCTTATTGAAGTCAGGAAACCATATGGCAAACTGCATAGCCAGACAGAGGAAGAGTTGCCAGTTCCGCAGATATGAATACTTTGAAAATCAGGGAGGCAGTGCTTGAGTCCTTGTGGTTTTGAGGCCCTCATATGTGGAATGCATTGAGAAGTTAACCCAGCATTGCTTTGAAAGCGAATGACTTGTTTCCCTGCTAGGCAGTCACAAGAAACAAATCTCACATGACCCACTTGATCTAAGCAGCCAGGAGCTTTTCACTACACAAAACGTGTTATGGTGTCGTGCCAATTGACCAAGTATCAAAGCATGCTTAGGGAAGCTTTTATAATTCTGGGATCACAGACATCCATCGTTTCGAATCCCATTACATATATTGCTATTTGTCGAGTGGTTTAAAGTTACCTACATGTCACCATGATACCCATTCTTTTCACCAAAGATTCTTTTATATCTTATATCCACTGAAAATAAAACTGACTGCGCCACTAATGGGCGAAAGCTGAACAGCACTTCCCACATATACGCCTACAGGCGCTTTAGGCCGAAACATATATATATATATTTATATATATATATTTTATATATATATATTTATATTTTTTTTTTATATAAATCAAACCTTCAGTCTCAGAAATCAGCTTCAGCTACAGTATGTCACTCATCTATGCTAATGCTATAGTTCTGTAGTCATAATGTAGGACATACTCTCATCACTCTCAGCTCAACACATTCAGTCAGACCTTTTTCCTTTAAGGTGTTCTTTTCTTCTTGTTGTGTTCTGTTCTCATCTGTGAGAATTCAACATTCATATTACCATGGCTAAGTGACTTTGGTGATTCAGTCAATAAATTTTCTTTCACAAATTCAAACAGTGCACACTCTGACACTTACTTCTGGAATGGATTGCAAAAACTTTGCTAAGGTAGGATACATCAGCTCCCTAAAGGGAATGTCAGCCCCCACCACAGTTTTGTATTCCACTGTAAATAGACAAGAAAAGTAAACTTGTTAAAAGTAAAAAAAAATATTCAGCCTTATGCAGTATTTTCATGTGTGTGTGTGTGTAATTCACCACAGCTGCCTGCTGGTCACCCAGCCAGTCTTCCCCATTACGGAGCCAGCTCAGAGCTCATAGACCGATTTTCGGGCAGGACTGAGACCACAACACACTCCACACACCGGGAAAGTGAGGCCACAACCCCTCGAGTTACATCCCGTACCTATTTACTGCTAGGTATCACTACATTAAGATTGCCCATTTGCCTCGCCACACCGGGACTCGAAATCTCTCGATTTATCAGCATCTAACCACTACACACGGTGTGTGTAATTCACCCATCGCCTCATGGTCACCCAGCCAGTCTTCATTACAGTGAGCTCAGAGCTCATAGACCGATCTTCGGGTAGGACTGAGACTACAACACACTCCACACACCGGGAAAGCAAGGCCACAACCCCTCGAGTTACATCCCGTACCTATTTATTGCTAGGTGAACAGGGGCCACACATTAAGAGGCTTGCCCAGTTGCCTCGCCGCACCAGGACTCGAACCCGGCCCTCTCGATTGTGAGTCAAGCGTGCTAACCACTACACTACCCGGTGTGTAGTGTGTGTGTATTTACCTAGTTGTATTTACCTAGTTGTAGTTTTACAGGGCCTGGGCTTTATGCTCGTGTGGTCCCGTCTCCATATCTACACTTATCCAATTTTTCTTTAAAACTATGTACACTCTTTGCTGACACCACTTCCTCACTCAAACTGTTCCAAGTCTCAACACATCTTTGCGGGAAACTATATTTTTTAACATCTCTTAGACATCGTCCCTTCCTTAGTTTCTTACTATGCGATTTTGTGCTTCTAAAGTTATATTCTTCTCTCAGGATCAGTTTCTCATTATCCACTTCATCCATTCCGTTAATCAATTTATAAACTTGTATCAGATCCCTCTCTCTTCTCTGCTCCAAGGTTGGTAGATCCATAGCCTTTAGTCTCTCCTCATATGTCATCCCTTTAAATTCTGGAACCATTCTTGTAGCCATTTTTGTAGTCTCTCTAATTTTCTTATGTGTTTCTTTTTTGGGAGTCCACACAACTCCTGCATATTCCAATCTAGGTCTTATTTTAGTACTTATCAATTTCTTCATCATTTCCTTGTCCATATAGTGAAATGCTACTCCAATATTCCTTAGCAAATTATACGTCTCTCTGAAAATTCTATCAATATGGCTTACCGGTTGATTATTTTCTTCCATTGTCACTCCCAAGTCCTTTTCCTTTTTTACTTTTTCTAGTTCTACTCCATCTCCCATCTTATAGATTCCCACTGGTCGTCTTTCACTTTTCCCATTTCCATGACATGGCTTTTGTCCACATTGAATTCCATCTCCCATTTTTTGCTCCATTTCCAGATCTTGTTTAAGTCTTCCTGTAGTATTTCACAATCCTCTTTTTGTTTAATGACTCTGCACAGTTTCGCATCATCCGCAAACAGATTTATGTAGCTGTTCACTCCCTCTGGCATGTCATTTATATATATGAGAAAAAGTATTGGTGCCAATACTGACCCTGTGGCACTCCGCTGTCTACTGTTCTCCACTTGGACTTCATATCTTTAACTATCATCCTTATTTCTCTCCCCCTTAAGTAATTCTTCATCCATCTCAATGTGCTTCCTTTTAAGCCACCCTTCTCCTCTAACTTCCATAGTAATTTTTCATGTGGCACTTTATCAAAGCCTTTTTAGATCTAAATAAATACAGTCAACCCATCCTCTCTCTCTTGTACTTTATCAACTATTCTAGAGTAGAAACTCAATAAATTTGTTACACATGACCGACCTTTTCTAAAACCAAATTGGCTATTTGATAATATTTTGTTGTCTTCAAGAAACTCAATCCATTGCTTCTTTATTACTTTTTCACACATCTTGCATATTACACTAGTTAGTGATACCGGTCTGTAATTTAAAGGTTCTTCCTTCCTTCCGCTCTTATATATGGGAACCACCTCAGCTCTTTTCCACTCCACTGGCACTGTTCCATTTTCTATTGAGCATTTTATGATGTTGTATATTGGACTTGCTAGTTCTTCCCTACATTCTTTCAGTATTCTGCCTGAGACTTCATCCGGTCCCATTGCCTTTTCCTCATCTAGTTCCGTCATCAACTTTTTTATTTCAAGCTTGGTTACTTTAATCTCTTTCATATAGACAGTCTCTCTATTACCCTGTGGTCTTTCAAATTTGGATTCCTTAGTAAAGACCTCATGAAATTTACTATTTAACAGTTCTACCAGTCCTTTTGTGTCTTCCACCATTCCATTTTCTCCTTTTAACCTTTCTATTGTTTCTTTTTGTCTTATTTTTCCATTTATGAATCTGTAGAACAATTTTGGTTGTTTCTTACATTTTCGACAATGTCCTTTTCATAGTTCTTTCTTCTTCCTTTCTCACCTTAGCATATTCATTTCTTGCTGTTTTGAAGTTTTCCTTATTTTCTGGATTTCTGTTTCTTCTCCACCTTTTCCATGCTCCATCTCATTTCTCCTTTGCCCTAGCACATCTTGCATTAAACCAATCTTTCTTTCCTTCTTCTTTAGGTCTATATTTTGGGACATATTCCTTGACCCCAGTTTTGTACATTTCCAAAAATAAGTTATATTTCTCTTGAACCGTTAATGAGTTTTCCATCTCCTCCCAGTTTACGTTTTTAAAATAGTTCTTGAGATTCTCAATATCAGCCTTTCTGTAATTTAATCGGTCTCCTTTGTATGATTCATCTCTATCTTCCTTTCCTTCTTCTATATCCATTTCTAATATTACATGGTCACTCTTTCCCAATGGGCACTTGTATCTTATATCATCGTTAATTGGTATATCCCTTGTAAAAACTAGGTCTAATCTTGCCGGCTCATCGTTTCCTCTGAATCTTGTGTTTTCCTTTACTCTTTGGACCATCAAATTATCTATCATTAGGTTCAGGAATCTATCTCCCCAGGCATCTTCCCCCATACCACTTTCATAATTTTCCCAGTCTACCTCCTTACAGTTGAAATCTCCTACCAATATCACTTTTCTCCTTTCCTTAATGATTCTTGTAAGACTCCTTATTGTGTCATCTATCATGTCTCTATATTCTTGGTTAGTCCATGAGTTTGTTTTGGTGGCACATATGTTCCAATGATTGTTAACTCCTTTTTATTAATATGTATCTTAACATACAGTATTTCTGATTTTTCTTCCCCAAACTCCACTTGATTTACCACTATCTCCTTCCTTAACATCATCATGACTCCTCCTCCTCCTTTACCCTCTGTCTCTCCTCCATATATTATACCTTTTATCTATGTCTATTTTTATTGCCTCATTTAACTTTGTTTCCACCAGGCATACAATATCTGGTTCTTCTTTCTTTATGTAATCTCTTAATTCTAATTTACTAGATAAAATCCCATCTATGTTTGTATACATCATTTTTAATCTCTTGTTCTTATCATTTTTAGTTATACTTGCTCCATTTTTTTCTCTTCTTTCTCTTTTATATATATATATATATATATATATATATATATATGTGTGTGTGTGTGTGTGTGTGTGTGTGTGTGTGTGTGTGTGTGTGTGTGTGTGTGTGTGTGTGTGTGTGTGTGTATTTACCTAATTTACTTAATTGTAACATACGGGAAAAGAGCTATGCTCGTGCTGTCCCGTCTCCATATCTACTAATGTCCAGCTTTTTCTTAAAATCATGAATATTCCTTGCGTTGACCACTTCCACGTCTAAACTATTCCATGCTTCCACCCTTCTATGAGGGAAGCTATATTTTTCACATCTCTCCTATAAGTGGCCATTTTAGTTTTTTCCCATGCCCTCTCGACATTCTTTCATTCCACATACACAGATCTTCCCTATCCATTTTTCCATGCCAATCATCACTCTGTATATTGCTATCAGGTCTCCCCTTTCTCTTCTGTTTTCCAGGGTCGGAAGTTGCATTCTTTTCAGTCTGTCTTCATAAGTCAAATCTCTTAAGTCAGGCACCATTTTGTTGCAGCCCTCTGTACTTTCTCTAGTTTCCTTATGTGTTTCTTTAAGTTCGGAGCCCACTGTATTGTTGCATATTCAAGCCTCGGTCTTATCATTGCAGTAATTATTTTCTTCATCATTTCTTCATCTAAATATACGAACGCCACTCTTATGTTCCTCAATAAGTTCAATACTTCTCCAATTATTTTGTTTATATGTCTCTCTGGCGATAGGTCATTGGTAATTGTCACCCCAAGGTCTTTTTCTTCATGACTGGTTTTATGTCTTCATTTCCTATCTTGTACATACTCCTGATTCTTCTTTCACTCTTGCCAAACTCTATTTTCTTGCATTTTGTCGTGTTGAACTCCATTTGCCATGTACAGCTCCATTTCCATATTCTGTCCAAGTCTTCCTGGAGTAGTTCGCAATCTTTGTCACATCTCACTTTTCTTAACAATTTTGCATCGTCTGCAAATAGGCTCACATAACTGGACACCCCATCCACCATGTCATTTATGTAGACCGCGAACATTACTGGTGCCAACACTGATCCCTGTGGAACTCCACTCTCCACCAAGCCCCATTCTGATGGTCTGTCCTTAATTATTGTTCTCATTTCTCTTCCTACCAAAAGTCTTCCATCCATTTTAGTAAACTGCCATGCACTCCTCCTACCATTTCAAGTTTCCAGATCAGTCTCCGGTGTGGTACCTTATCAAAGGCCTTTTTTAAATCCAGATATATTCCATCAGCCCAACCATCTCTTTCCTGTATTACATCTATCACCCTCGAATAGTAACATATCAGGTTTGTCGTGCATGAACGCCCTTTTCTAAAACCAAATTGACACTCACAAAGTATGTCATTTTCTCCAAGAAGTCTGTCCATCTATTCTTCACCACCCTCTCACACATCTTAGCTACCACACTTGTAAGTGACACTGGTCTATAGTTCAATGGGTCTCTCTTGTTACCTGATTTATAGATTGGGACAATGTTAGCTCTTTTCCAGTCTTGGGGCACTACACCTTCCCTTAATGAGGCATCAATTACTTCACAAACTTTTTCTGCCAGTTGCTCCTGCATTCTCTTAAAATCCATCCTGATACCCCATCAGGTCCCACAGCTTTTCTCACTTCTAAACTCCCCATCATATTCTTGATCTCCTCCACAGTTACTTGAAACTCCTTCATAATCCCTTTCTGTTCCATTACCAGTGGTTTGTCAAAAGCAGTCTCCTTTGTGAATACCTTCCGAAAGCATCCATTCATAGCCTCTGCCATTTCCTGGGATCTTCACTGCATACTCCATTTACTTCTAAACTTTCAATACTTTCTCTATTTTTGATGTTGTTGTTCACATGTCTGTAAAAAGCCTTGGTTGGTCTTTACATTTATCAATTATATCCTTTTCTTGTTTCTTTCTTTCTTCTCTTCTAATCAACACATATTCATTTCTTGCTCTTTTGTAACTTTCCCACTGCTTAATCCGTCTTTTCCTTCTCCACCTCTTCCATGCATCCTCTTTTCTTGTTCTAGCCTTTTCACATCTATCGTTAAACCAGTCCTGCTTTCCAACTTCTATGTTGTCTTATTGGTACAAATTTTTCTCACCTTCTTTGTATATTTTTATAAATTCCTTCCACTTTTCATTTGCTCCTTAGCACTCTTGAATTTCATCCAATTTGTCTCTTGAAAGAATTTCTTTAGGTTTCCAAAATCTGTCTTGGCATAATTCCATCTTCCCACTTTATATTCTTCATTTCTTCTAGATTTCTCTTCATCTATCACCTTGAACTCCAAAACTGCATGATCACTCTTTGCTAAAGGGCACTCCACCCTCATCTCCTCAATGACCATTGGCTCTGTACTAAAGACCAAGTCCAGTCTTGACGATGCTCCCTCTCCTCCAAACCTAGTATCTTCTTTGACCCACTGAGTTAACACATTTTCCATTGCCAGTGTCAATAGTGTATTTCCCATGTTGTCTCTGATCCTTCCATTGACCAGTCCTCCCAACACACCTCTTTACAATTAAAATCTCCCATCATTATAGTTCGTTCACAGCCACCCAACATTTCTTCCAGACATGTTCCTGTATCACTTATCATTTCTTCATATTCCTGTACTGACCATGCATTTGTCTTAGGTGGTACGTACACCACTATGTAGTGCCTCTTTTTCCTTCATTAGTTTCTGCTCTGATCTTTAGCACTTCTGCCTTTCCCATACCTTCTTTCACTTGATCCACCTTTATATCTTTTTTAACCAGCAACATCACTCCTCCTCCCATCTTACCTACTCTATTTCTTTTCCAAACATTATATTTCCCTTCTCCAACCATCATCAGGTCTTCTCCCTCTCTCAGTTTTGTTTCAGTAAGACCCACAATATCTGGGTTCTTGTCCCTCAAGTAATCGTTGAGTTCTAAAATCCCCGATATCACTCCATTTATGTTGGAATACATTACATTCCGCTCATACGTAAGTTTCTTTAGTCCTTTCTTGCTGTACTTTTCTGGGTTATGAACCACTTCCTCAGTCTCATATCCAAGATTCTCCAGAAAAAAAGAGTTTTTCTGGAGAATCTTGGATATGAGACTGAGGAAGTGGTTCATAACCCAGAAAAGTACAGCAAGAAAGGACTAAAGAAACTTACGTATGAGCGGAATGTAATGTATTCCAACATAAATGGAGTGATATCGGGGATTTTAGAACTCAACGATTACTTGAGGGACAAGAACCCAGATATTGTGGGTCTTACTGTATGTATGTATGTGTATATATATATATATATATATATATATATATATATATATATATATATATATATATATATATATATATATATATATATATATATATATATATATATATATATATATATATATATATATATATATATATATATATATATATATATATATATATATATATATATATATATATATATATATATATATATATATATATATATATATATATATATAACTATGATTATAAAAGAACTAGTCTCACAAAAGTCAAAACCTATTGAAAGGACTGAGGGGGGGAAAAAACCCTCAATATTACATACATATCTCAATCCATAACAGATAAAACAGATAAGGTTCCTACAGACATCTTATGGATTTCAATAAAAATGTGAGATATTAAATTTCTATGTTTCAAATCCACACTCAGTCTCACCATTAAGTCTGTTCATTGGCAGTTTTCCACCACAGGATGTAAGAACTGATTTTAACAAGGAGCAGACCTCCCACTCCTTTTGCTTCACCATCTGTGGAGACATGCTGCTGTTGCTGCTGCTGGCTGCAACTAGTAACTCCTCAGGCTTCAAAACACACCAAACCTGAAAATAGTCTAGACTTTATGACTGAAAGACCTTCATTACAAATTACTTATGGAGGTTTGATAACTCAACCCAAGAGGAGTGGATCAGGTGCTCATTATGCCCCACGTACCACAGCTAGCAGCTCAGAGCCAGGACTGGTGGAACCAGAGACCCTCCAGAGGATCGAGTCCTGAAATGAGAAGCATGATCGTGCAAAGTGAGAAATGGAAGAAAGGCAAGAAAAATGCAAACACAAAGAAAAAAAATTTTGAAAACCAGGAAGAGAGAAAGAAAAAGACATCAATCCAAAGCCATTAAGACTTATTGAAAGAATTATCAAATGTAAAGGAGAGAGTTACGGAGAGAGGAAATTTAGTAGCGCTCCTGGGATGAGACGAGGGCCCTGTTCTCTAGTAATGAAATATACACCTGTGCTTTGCATGTCTTTGGTTTGCATGTCACTATTACTGTGCGTGTGCACATCTGCACCACAGCACCTTGTACTGGAGTGAGTGGTGTCCTCACTTCTCTGAGCGAGTTACAGCTTATCCTGGTAAGAGTGTTACATGTAGCTTGAGTTGAGGACAGTGGTGTACATCACAGAATTATCAGGGAATCAGGGAATTTTGATGCTGGATATACTTCACTTCCTTTCTAGTTAGTCAAACCTTGACACATGGCAGGGTTGTGTTCCAATGATGTGTATTGTATTTCAAAATGTCATACATGTTGGATCAATTTTCATCATAAGAAAGCTAAGAAACATTGGTTGCATTTCATCCAGATTCCCTTAAGTATTTTCTGAGTTCATTCCCATATTTTCTGAAGGCTTAAAAATCTATAAATAGGTCATTTCTATTCATTCCCAATCATTACTTATCTATGCCATTGTCTAAACATGTATTGTGACTCTCCACAGCCTACAAGTCAGTGATCGTAAGAAGACACTCAAAACTTCCTCTAATTTCTTGTTAACAGCACCAATGCATAAATGTTAGGAGTTACTACGTGTCCATTAATTGCATTACACTGCAGCTAGGAATGAAATTATTACAAGACGCAACTCAAATATCAATGCTAAATTTTGATGGAGGAAGTATTCTTAAGAAATACAGGAAACCCCAACAGTTCAAGAGGGCATGAGACTTTGAGAGAATGCTGAACAATGGCAATGAATATACGATATATTGTTTAACCGAGGCCATAATGGTTTAGGTCAGCAGCAGTGTCTGACATGGTCAAGCAGTGCTCCCTCCTACCATGAGGAGCTTGTAACCTGTCAATCATTTAAAATCCTGTTGGTAAAGTCATCCTCGCCCTCCCAGGACAACAGTACAGTGTGCGAGAGTAATCTGTATGGCGAGAGGCAGGGGCTGCATGGGGAGGAATTATGAAGGGCGAGGCACAACAGCGTGACAGCGCCATGCCTCGTGTACCTAGTAGCAGTCTATCACAACCAACACTTTCATTCATGCGTGGCCCTTCACACACCACTCACCTATGATTCAATATATCCTGCTCCACAGGAGATACACATCACCACCACCACCATCACCAAGGTCACATGGCTGCGTTGAACACACCTTCTGAAGTACCTACTTGGGACATCCGTATGTTGTTGCTCTACAGTTGTCCCCGTAATATACCACGTTCTTCCATAAATATCTAACACACCTACGCTTCTCGTATTTCTTACCTATAATTTTTACTCGTCCAGGATGGTTTCTTCCAGATCAATTAATATCCAGCTCCAAATGCCGCGTCGCCACTGGCCACGTTGTTAGCGCCTCACATGTGTTCGAGCTGTTCCGACTTCCGAGTCTCCGACCTCTTCCGTGGCATCGCAGAGAACACCCAGAACAGTCACCACCATGCCATGGTCTTGCCACAGTCCACAGCTACAGCTGACTCTGGAGCAGATATTTTAAAGTTGATGCTATGAGCAACTATTGTATTAATTGTACTGGTAGTAGCAGGATCAGAATTATGTAATGTATTCCTTTTAATTCCAAATACTATATGTTTTATGAGTGTTTTTACGAGCATTATCAATAATGTCGCGGAGTTTCATTGAGAAATCATTTTTACTTCGTTGTCTGTGATATACGCTACAGTAGAAATACATCATGAATATAACATGAGTATAGCGAGTGATAAGTAACAACAGAGCACCAGTCCGCAGTCCTGCGAATAAGTAGAGTGTCACTTTACGGTGGGCTACAGCCTACACGCTGCGAATTGATGACGTTCACTCGTTCAGTGTATATATATATATATATATATATATATATATATATATATATATATATATATATATATATATATATATATATATATATATAGAGAGAGAGAGAGAGAGAGAGAGAGAGAGAGAGAGAGAGAGAGAGAGAGATATATATATATATATATATATATATATATATATATATATATATATATATATATATATATATATATATATATATATATACACATATATATACTCTTACTGGGAATTTAAATGTTGTGTTGTCTTCTTGCGTTTAGATCATAATAGGCTACATGGTAAGTAACCTACCTATCTTCAGAGGGACACCTAATCAGTTATAGATTGCAATATGTCTTGTAATTTCATTAATGCTTGATCGAGATTGTCAAAACTGTAGAAGTATTATGATGGCACAATAGAATACACAGGTGAGGGCTTGCAGACGAGAGCGTGCCTATAATTAGCAAATTTGACTTGTTAGATAATTAAAAATATACAGCAATTATTACGATTTTTTCATATTTTGTTTGATTTGAATTATATATTTCTCCTTTCCTTAAGTGGGCGAGTTTTGGGCTGTTTTTGTGGTGGAAGTGGGCGGAAAAACAAAACAATGAAAAAAAATATGCAGTAATTATCACGATTTTTTTTCATATTTTGCTTAATTTTAGTTATATATTTCTCCTTTCCGTGAGTGGGCGGGTTTTGGGCTGTTCTTGTGGTAGAAGTGTGCGGAAAAACAAGCCTTGGTGGTGTCTGCGGCGGCGTGTCTTGCATCAGCTGTTGTTGTTGTTACACAAGTCACAAGGCCGCCCAGGACGGGAGACGGGATGAAAGGCAGGCCAGGTTTGGGCAGCATTTATTGACCAGCTTCAGGTAAATATTGTTATGGTATTTCAGTTACACATACACATAGATATTTCCAGAGCAGAGTATAGTCTCTGTGGAAATGTTGAGTATGATTGTGTATCCTTGTCGAAATGCACACACCGGGAGTCTCATTGCTTCGGATCTATGCAACACAGGAGAAAGGAAGGTGATTCTTTATTATATGTCTGACCTCCTCTGTCCTTCCCCAATCCCACAAGTCCTCCATACGCTTTAAAATGGGAGAAGCCAACTTGAAAAGAAGTCTAAAGATGAAACGCCTTCCTAGTTTAATGTAACTACCAAACTCGGCCCTAAGTCCGCCGCATTATTGATCAAGCTTTTGTACCATTTATCTTTCAAACTCCTGAAAAAATAATAAGAAGAAAGCATGACACTTACTATAGTGAATTATCTTCTGTAAGGGGATACACAAACACAAGCTGAAATGTGATACATGTAATACATAATTGTTATTGATAATTGTGATGTACCAGACATAAATGCAGTTTATTGTGTGTTTGGCTTACCAATCCAGTTTTAATGTAATATGATCATTATAACAGATAAATGTGCTCTCTGACTCATGTGAATGGGACTTAGCTCTGAGAACAATTCATGGGTTAAAGTGACATAACTGAAAGATATGTTAGACGACATTGCTTTATGATATGCCACATTCTTCCAACAGAAAGCTGATGAGGTTTAAGTATAATTGTTGTAGCTGATGGAAGGATGGAGCGAGTGAGTCACCATGCAAGGAGGGCTGTGTGGAGCCGAGCCAGTGTGCTGTGCTCCTTGGTGCGCCGGTGTCCACCACGCCTGTCTCAGCCTCACTCACAGGCAAGGAATATAACTTGTTGCATAGTATATGTGGTCAACATTTTATGAAGGAAGGTTTTCAATTTTGTTCTTAGAAATTGGATTAATTTTGTACATAGAAATTTGTTAGTTAATGAGAAACTCATGAACTTAACTTGCTTCTTTGTTTTGTTCTTTCCTATGACTTCAACTATTTCATAAGAGAGTTTCAAACTTCTCCGTAGTTACTTTGGTAGTTACTTTGGTAAATCTGTTTTAAACTGTCACCTTTAAATTTTTGGAGCCCTTGACTACCCTGTAGTATACATTGATAGGTAACAATAATGATTGATGTCAGAGTGACTAATTATGGTCTTTATGTGTCTTTTCAATAAACTGCTTTGTACCCTCAGAGAACTTTTGCTGCCTACTTCCCATCAAGAACGACGACCTTCATTCACAAGTACAAACAAGCATTGCCTTCTTCAACATGGACAAAAATTAACCGGGAGTTTGTTGCTGTCACAAAGCTTCTTGAGAGGTGCGATTAGTGTACTTATATTTCTTGGTACCATTTAAAGGAAGGATAAGGATTCATAATTTCATTACAGTAGGCTGTTCAAACTTTTGTCAGCCAAGAAAAATTAATTTGTACATATATCTGATATATTGTAGTGTGTAATGATTTTATTGCTTTTTGAATTCACAGTATATTGTCTCTCAAGTAAAGAAATTAGTTTTAACTAATGGTGATGGTAGGCTGAGGTAACACATTGCAACACCGTAGTGGGGTATCAGGAATTTTTCTGTGAAGAGGCACACCAATTTTTGTTCATATTACACATCTTTTTGTTGATCTTTGTACTCTCCTTTATTTTAGCAATGTTTCTTTAAATGTTGATTTCATACCACCACTACACATTCCATTGTAGGATCTTATAATAAATATTATTTCATTCACTATCTTTCTTATATTTGCATGTGTCTGTGTTTCATTAGTGGTATTTGCACTACTCTCTGAGTATTCAGAGGCCATTTTCACCAAAGCATGCATATATGCATTTAAGAATTTCTTGGTAGTTATGAGAAAGAAATATGCAACTTCATTCAAAGAATTTTGAGATTGAAAATTTTCATTGCTGATAATCATTTTTAATTTTGTTTTATGCAGATCTGGAGTAAAGGAATGCCAACAACATGACCTATTACGCTGCTATCTCCATACAAGTCCCCCCCAGCCCAACCAACCTGGCCAGGGAGGGATGCCAGGCAGAGGAGGAGCTGGCCAGCCACAGGGAGGTTCAGGGAGCAATGGCAACAAAGACAATGATGATGAGAAGAAGGGCATGCTGGCCAAGGCTGCATTGTGGATGCTGACAGCCTATATGTTCATTGCCATCATCTCCCTCCTCTTTCCAGGCAGCAACCAACCTGAGGTGAGATGAAAATGCCAACCTTGAGGTGCAAATGAAGACCATACTCTTGTAGTTTAATGGAGCAGCTACTGATTCATTACATTGTTTGATGTGGACTTGACATATTTGTATAAGAAATAACAAAAGGATCCATGCCAGATTGCTCGCTATGTGTCTTGGAATGAGTTTGTGCATCAAATGCTGGCACACGGGGAAGTGGAGGAGCTCATTGTGCGGCCTGACCTGGACATTGTGACCATCATCCTGCATGAGGGTGCTGTTGTCAAGGGCAAGAAGGTAGGCCTTCAACTCTCAGGTGCATTTCAATTTTAGGCAAAACCTTTGAGTGATTTGTGTTGTGTCTTCAATTTATGTGTTACCAGATCTCATAATTACATAATTTTAAGCATTTTATTCATATTTACAGCAAATCTGAAGCATGGAAGTTAGAAATATCATCCAGAATATAAGAACCTGCTGATATCCAAAATTTGTATGAATGGATATTTGTTATCAGAGAACTGTATTTGTTATCAGAGAAGTCAAGAATTGTGTGTTGAATAATGACATTGTGTAAGAGATGATGTTCTTTTCTAGATGGAACAAAGAACTTATCACATGAATATAGTGGACCTGCAGCATTTTGAGGAAAGGCTGAGAGAAGCAGAGAGTAACTTGGGGATACGGCCAGACCAGGGGATCCCAGTGGTGTATGAACGGAGTGGAGACACAGCAAGTCGTCTGCTGGCCTCTATTATTGTGGTGGCCATCATTGTCTCCCTCCTTTCTCGTAACATGAACATTCGAGGCCCGCTGGGCATGGAGGGAATGGTGGGCTCCTGCTGTGTTTCCTGCCTTGTGATTGTTGACTGAGTAGATTCTCAAAATAATCATTCTGTAGTATGTAATTGTTCATGTATCCATTCAACCCTTTCTGATTTTTTTTTTTTTTTTTTTTTTTTTCCTCCTCGCATTTATGTTTTATATTGTTGTGTTCCATTTCCTTTCAGTCTCAGATGACTCGTGCCAAGTTCACCATCATTGATCCTCTGCTGCCGGGGTCAGGGCGGGGCGTCAAGTTCTCTGACGTAGCAGGTGCCAAAGAGGCCAAGCAGGAAGTCATGGAATTTGTTGACTTTCTAAAGAATCCTGATAAATACAGAACTCTTGGAGCCAAGGTAGGATAAAACAAAGGCTTTTTTCATTCTTTCAAAGTTTCAAAGTTTTGAGACTGGGCCTATATAGAAGAAAATTACTATGATTTTTAAATGTGTGACTTGTTCTTAACTTTTATAAAGTGACAGAAAAATACTGCAGGTGACATGTTAGTGAATGTTGAGTTGTTAGTTCTTACACTGTGATATTGTTAAGTTTTGTCTTTTTGTAGGTCCCTAAGGGTGCACTACTGCTCGGCCCTCCTGGTTGTGGTAAGACTTTGTTGGCCAAAGCTGTGGCCACTGAGGGCCAGATACCTTTCTTAGCTATGAATGGATCTGAATTTACAGAGATGATTGGTGGACTGGGCGCTGCCAGAGTCAGGTAAGAGAAAGAATAAAACTTTATCATGGCAAGATGTTGCAATAATAGTGTTTGTTTTTTAATGCCAGCCTAAGACTGTGTCCCAACTTGTTGGATAGGACTGCACACTAAATCCTCTAAATAACCTTGATGCAGCAAACATTGGATTTTTTCAAAATCTATTGAACAAGCATCACAAAATAAAGTAGAATGTGGATTCAAAACACATTCTTGGGGATGACATGCATGGGTGGTGATGGGGTATGTGGGTTTTGGGCAGTAGTGTGTTGTCCCTTTGTGTATATTCACACACTCATTATCCAGAGTTGCCACTGCTAAATTATTTACTAATGAATGACTCTGTTCACTAAAAGGTCTTGCTGTAATGACCCTCATTTATAATAAGCTTTTGAATGCTGTGATTGGCCCTTCTCCAGTTAGTCAGTTATGTTAATGGTGTAATGTATAGGGAATGAGGTGCCAGATGCCTGGATGAATAGTACTTGTAATGATTAATATGTGTCTTTGTCTTGTGGTTCAGAGATTTGTTCAAGGAAGCAAAAAAGCGTGCACCATGCATCGTGTACATTGATGAGCTTGATGCGATAGGCCGCCAGAGGTCCAGTGGACAGAGTGGCTTTGATGGAGGCTCTGGAGAGTCTGAGCAGACACTCAATCAGTTGCTGGTGGAGATGGATGGTATTGGCTCCAAGGAAGGGGTTGTTCTACTTGCCTCCACCAATAGACTGGACATCCTGGACAAGGTTCGTGAAATGTTTTTTGGATGTTCATTTCATTGGGTCACATGGTACTGATTATGTGTTTGCTGGTGCCTAGGATCAAATAGAAAAGCAAAAAAAATTAATGTTACACAAAGTATTTTTGAGCTTGGCTTTGTCTGGGCATGAGAATGACAACAATGGAGAATTGTTTATCAGTATTCCATCACTTCACTAATGGAGGAGATGGCCGGCTGTAGTATGGGAAGCAATGCAAAATTTTCATTGTAAAAATCTTTGGCTGAGGATCTGTACCATATCAATAACCAACTCTGCTCAGGCACTTTTGCGGCCTGGGAGATTCGACCGGCACATCATGATGGACCTGCCCAACCAGGAGGAGCGTCGAGAGATCTTTGAGCACCACCTTAAAAGCATCGTCCTTCAGAAGCCAGCAAGTTACTATTCCCGAAGGATGGCTTCTCTCACTCTTGGGTTTAGTGGTAAGTCCATAATGGCTTCAGTAGTGAATTGACATGAAAAATTCTAGAAATTTTCATATGAATTTTCAAATTTTAGCTTTTGCTATGCATTTCCTTATGCTTTGCCTTGTCACATGAGCTTCTATGAAGTTTATTATTGTTTAGTGGCTGACACCCACTCCCAACACTATGAAATATTATTCTGCTCTTAAGGTTTTCCATGATATGACATAGGACAAAAATAGTACCTTTAAATGTTCTTGATGTACCTCCATGTGAAGAACGGGAATAGAGGTAATGCTGGTTGTTCCTTTGCTTTCCTGCCTGCAGGTGCCGACATAGCCAATGTTGTGAATGAGGCCGCCCTGCATGCTGCTAGGTATGGTAAGAAAGTTGTGTCAGCTCTGGATTTGGAGTATGCAGTGGAGCGGGTGGTTGGTGGCACAGAGAAGAGATCACAGGTGAGAAGTAGTATGAATCATTCCTTGTCTGTTACTGGATAGAAATCAGTATCTTAGAAAAACTGGGAATGGCTGTATTGCAACCTTACAAATAACCTTGAAATCCATCATGTCTCATCTTGTTTTCTGTCCTAACAGGCTCTGTCTCCAGAAGAAAGGCGTGTTGTAGCTTACCATGAGTCAGGTCATGCCCTGATAGGCTGGCTCATGGAGCATACAGATGCACTACTCAAGGTAACCATAGTGCCAAGAACCAGCCAAGCCCTTGGTTTTGCTCAGTATGTGCCCAAGGATCAAAAACTTTTCACTCAGCATGAGGTGAGAAATATATTGTATTTTAATGTCATTTTCTTGATAATGATAGTGTGATTCATGAAGTTGATTTTTAATTACTGAAGAATTGGTAAACCCAGTGTAGGGTCCTTGCCTGTCCTTGTAAAGTGTACACTTCCACTCATACCACTTTTCCAAAATGTGGAATCAAAGCATTTATCAACTCTTTCCTCTAAGATTGACTTCTATCTCTTTCTTTGCCACAATGTTGCATCTCTTGCTATTTTTTTTTACCACTATTTTAACACTAACTCTTCTGCTCTTGCTAACTGCATATCCACTTTCTTCACTGGCATCATTACACAAGACTCTCTATTGCTTCAAGATATAAATTTGTTTTCAGCTGTTTGAAAAGATGTGTATGGCTCTTGGAGGTCGTGTGGCTGAATCTCTGGTGTTCAACAGAGTCACCACAGGAGCTCAGAATGACCTGGAAAAAGTCACCAAGATGGCTTATGCTATGGTAATTTTGTTGCAAAATATTTTGACTTGTGTGAACATGTGGAAACAATGCAGTGATAGTTACTTTCAATCGCCTTTTCTTGGAATGTACTCCATGTTGATTTTCAGGTTCGGACATTTGGATTTAGCGATGCTGTTGGTCTGGTGTCGTATCCTGAGGAGGAGAGCAGAGAGTTTGGAGTGCGGCCATATTCTGACAATCTAGAAGCAGTCATGGAGAAAGAAGTCTCTAGTCTTATATTTTCAGCTTACAAGAAGACTGAAGAAGTTCTGCAGTCAAATATGGATAAGTTGAAATTGGTAAGAACCTTGTGTAACTTCTGATATTGTTAATTTTTTTGTTTGCCAAACATGCATGTCACTGATTTATTTATTACTCCATAGCTGGCAGAAGCACTGCTGCAGAAGGAGACCTTGAATTATGATGACGTGAAGGCTGTGCTTGGACCAATGCCCCACGCCAACAAGGTGTTGGTGGAGCCTATCCAGTTTGAAGGAGAGATCAACACGTGGAAGGAAGCTGGCAAGCAAGCCTGAGGTGTGGAGACTTGTAAATAGTTGTTAGACAAGTTTACTTACTGCAGAGTGTACAGTCACCTTTTGAGTATGCAAGGTTAAGATACAAGAAGTGATGTCTGTAAGACAAATACAATAAACTATTTATTTTATACTTCATTATATTTTTTTTACTTATCCACTTAAGGACAGTTACTATAATTCAGTCAGAACATAACTAGGATATGAAAAGGTCAAAGTCAATATAAATATCCATTTTCTTTAAGGTTGTTTCCATTAGCATGAGATACAGGAGTGTCAGGAGTCATCATTCTTGAGTAGTTCCAGAGTAATAGCCTGGAGCTGGCTGGTTAATTGTGGAAGCTTTACATCCTCCCCAAACATGACCTGCAAAACGTTAATTTTTAGAGTGGTGAGGTATTGTTTGGTTTATTTGTTGCTCAGATTTATACTATTACTATGAATTCTATGCCTTATGACAACATATTTTGACATGGCAAGTATGGTACCCTTTTAAGTTTAATGCTTGCTTCCTTTCCAAGACAGCAGTGCACTAAACGTGAATCACATGATATCGAAAACTGAAAAAGACTTGGATTAATTTAAATTGAACATCACAGTTTTGCTGTCCCATTCAGCATTGGCAATCAAACATCATCACATCTGAAACTGTGTTAGTGTGTATTTTTTGCCCTTGTATTTGGCTTGATGTGGCAGTGTAATGCCATCACATCTGTCAGCCCTCCTCTCCCTTCTTGCATGCATACCAGCATGACTAGTGTTGTGGCTAACAGGTGGTCTATCCATAAAAATTTATATGTTCAGGTATGTGAACTGTACACTGAAATATGTACAGTATCCGCAAAAAGTATAGAGCGCTCCCCATTGAAATCGATGCTAAAAAGCGCTCTGAACTTGTTGCGTTTTTCGCCGCTGTCAGGCATCTGGTTATTATAATTTCACATTTGGCAACTCAGCTGGCTATCTGGCAGCACACTCAGCTTGTGTTTTCTTGCCTCAGTGCTCATCGAGCTCTTATGGAGGGAGTTTATGAAACACTCAATAATCCAGAGATTACAGCAGGTGAACTCAAAAGAAGCCATCCAACTTTGCTGCAAGAAGTGTCAGAACGAACCATACAACATCGGTTGCAGGAGCTTGGCCTACCCACATACAAGCCTGCTGCCAAACCACTCCTCACACCATCAATGGTGAAGAAAAGACTTGCGTTTGCACGCAAATACAAAGACTGGACTGCTGAACAGTGGAGGAAGGTACTTTTCAGTGACGAAAGTACCTTCAAATGTGTAAGACCACGGCCAAGGAGGATCAAATGTCCCAAGAATTCCAATCGTTGCTCTCCTCAGTACACTTGCAAAACAGTGAAGCATCCTGACAGTGTGATGGTGTGGGGTTCATTTAGTGGTACAAGGGGTCGTGCAAGGTTGTTTTTCCTTCGGAAAAACGTGACAATGAGAGCTGACAACTATATCAAAGTGCCAGATGACCATATGTTGCCTTTTTATGAAATTCATGGATGTGAAATTTTTTTCCAGGATAATGCACCATGTCACAAGGCAAAAAAAGTAATGAAATGGTTGTCTGATCATAATGTTGAGCTTATTGAGTGGCCAGGTAACTCTCCTGACTTAAATCCAATTGAGAATTGTTGGAATTATATGAGAAATCGGCTCTCAACCTGCAACACATCATCTGTACCGTGGCTCTCCCACGAGATCTTGAAAATGTGGACCACAGAAATGGAGCTGGATTACTTCAGAAACCTACCTGATTCAATGCCAAAACATCTACAAATGGTCATTAAAGCTAAAGGACAGATGACCAAGTACTAAAACAGTATTGCTTATTTTCATAACATTCTCATTATGTTTGTGTTTTTTTTCTTTTGAGAGGGAGGGGTGCTCTATACTTTTTGCGGATATGTATGTTCAGAATGAGTTAGACCCCTTGTGCTTAAAAAAACACATTAAAAGACAGAAGTCAGACAATGTTGTGGAAGTTCTATGTAAGTTGAGTGATTTGTTCTGCAGTTCTCAAGATAGCAACACTTGCCTCTTCCCTTGATGAGTCCGGCAGACTTGGATCCTCATCATCGGAGTCCCCGTCCTCTCTCAGTCTCTGCAGCAGACCGTCTCCTTCCAGTATGGGTTTGAGCCAGCTGAATATGGCAAGGGCAACTTGTAAACACTACACTTATTGATAAGATTGTATGGAAAACATTCATAGCATATTCACCATATTATTACATTCTTATTCTATGGCCTATCTAAAAAATGAAAAAAATAAATACATAAATAAGAAATAAATAGTAACAAATAAAAATCTATTAAGTAGACATGTACTTATAATGAATAAATAGACATATACAAATGAGTAAAATAAAGTGGGCTTACCAACAACAGAAATGAATGGCTCAAGTCATTTCAGTGAAAAATTTGTAGCTACTGAAAATAGTCCACAAACATTTGAATCCTTACAAATCAACAAGAACATGCAGTACTGATTGCATGGCTTAGTAGAACACAGAGAAAACAAAAGAAGAGTGAAGGTTTTAATAACATTTTTTGTCAGACTCTCTATGATCAATTGCCAAGTATGACACTGGTAAGACCAGGCCCAGAATGTCTCACCTCTGATCCTGAAAGAGATGACTGGGAGGCAGGGA
This sequence comes from Portunus trituberculatus, assembly GCF_017591435.1. NCBI lineage: Eukaryota > Metazoa > Arthropoda > Malacostraca > Decapoda > Portunidae > Portunus > Portunus trituberculatus. The sequence goes on from NC_059275.1 coordinate 17,730,388, forward strand.
TGTGTGGCTGGCCAAAACCCGGTGCTCCTCCAAGGCTCCCCGGTCCTGGAACACCTGACTACATACGTGGCATTCTTTCTGGGCCGTCTGCATGGAAAGACGAAAGAAGGCAAGATACACAATATCAAACATTAAAAAGAAAGACAAGAACACAATAATAATAAGTAATCATAAGGTTACTGAACTACTTTAACAAAACACATGTTATTTAAAGGTTTAGTAGAGGCACAAGAATAAATCTACATCATTTACCTTTCTCCTAATGAAGTTGATCAATTTCACCTGTGTGTAGTAGGAGAGGCCGCTCACCACCTCTGGGAAGTCAAAGCAATGCAAGATGCTCATATGTGCATACACAAGCATATGGGCACGCTCCCCAGGAACTGTATAGCCACAGAACAAACATGTCACCACCAGATCAACTTCCTTGTCCTCATTCTGTGTGAGTTCCTCTCGCAGAGATGAACTGTACAGGATGGAGTCATTGAGTGGCTGTATGTCTTCAGGGTACACCACCTGTCAAACAAAGAACAATTAACTTCTGTTTTCTTTAAAGGTGTGGATACAAGAATGGATTGTACTGAACATTTCTCTGAACAGGCCACAGAATTTATCACCAACTCTTCATTCCACCATAAGAGAATATAAAAAAATAAATTAATTAATAACAATAATAATAATAATAATAATAATAATAATAATAACAACAACAACAACATTAGCAATAATAAAAGCAAAGATATCATCATCCTACTATAACCTTGCCTGGTCAGCCACACTTGTCAAGGAGCCTTGTGGGTCATCCATCTCGCCATCCTCCAGGTGTTGCAGCAGACCATCATTGTCACACACTGGGATGTGGTATCTTTAGGATTGGAAAATAACACCATTGTACATTCAGGATGTGCAAAACTGTGAATTTAGATATTACATAAATAGTTCTTTTGAACAAATCATGTAGTACCTGTAGTAACTAGTAAAAGAAGAAAGTTTAATTCATGATATAAATAATATAGATGAATGAATCTGCAGGGATTGTTGGATAAGTTTTCAAGAGGTTGTGTAACAGAATTGAACAAGAGACTTACTGTGGCAAGTCCCAAACAAGTGGATTAGGAAGTGTGCAGTGTGAAAAGTTGTGTATGTGCTCCTGCAGGGCCTCTTGGGTGGCAAACACACTCTGGCATTGCAAACACTGTAGCTCCAACATCTGACAAGAAAATAAATTTTCTTCAAGCCCTGCTCCCTGTATGCACATACTTAAAAGGAAAGCTACAGCAGAGGAGCTTCCACCTCTTCCTATCCAGACACTCCCTCTGTGCTTACTCAAGCCCTCCTCCTTTGCTAATAACTCTAACATTCTTTATTTGCTCATAACTCTTAAACATATAAACATATACTTGCTCTCACGATTTCATTCCAAATAACTTTTTTCCCTATAAGGACATTCTATTTCATTAATGTACATCTTAATTTACGAACATTTAGCTTTTCTTCTTCTTCAAGTATGGCAAAACTATCTGATTCACATAAGTTTTTACCAACTGAGACAAAGACTAATATATGAATAACAGCAACACACACAAAATACAGCTATGCTCATATTACTGTTGCTTCTAAGATATCAGTAACATTATAGCAAACGGATCACATGATCAATTGTATTTCAGGATGACTGCTACTTGATACCTTGTCACAGGGAGCCTATGCCTTCTTCATCCTCTTTCGTACCATTACTTTTCCTTGATTTTATGCATCTTCAGCTTCTCCAAACTTGAGCACAAGAAACAATTGATAACCTTTACTTCTCAGGACCCATACAGTTACATCTATTCATGCAGTCATACTTACACAACATCGGATGTAGTTGACAACTTTTACTTTCTGATAAAAGTTGAAGTTGTGAGTGATCTGCTGGAAGTCAAAGTTGTGGTGAACCTGCATGTGGCTGAACAGACCTGCAGGAACCTGACCAAGAAAGCAATAAATTAGCATGGTAATACCGTTGCAATAGATCAGAGGTTCTTAAAACTTATTGGATAGTGGTGTACTAATGATAAATCTTTGAGTTTGGTGATACACCATCTTTATAGCTATGTGTAGTGTGTATCTATTAAAAAAAAATGATGTAGTGCACTTGATTGTTGCGATGCACTTCTACATTGTGACACACTGTGAGAATCAATGCACTAGATCTACATGACTGAATGATACAAGCCTCCCTTGTCTTATAATAGCAGTTTGATGCCTGTCAACACAGTTGAACATTGTGATACATAGGCTTCATCTCTGCCACTCAAGACTAGTACACAAAGATAGGTAGACTATCATCACTCTCCTCTCCATTCATAGTTATATTCAAATGACAGTGAGAAAGTAACCTTTGTCGTGGTGAAGGAACAGAAGAGGCAAGTGATGGGATGAATGCTGACTTCCAGCCAGTCAGTCCATGCTGGCTCATCCTTACACTTCACAGCCTGCCCAGCATCCTCACTCAGACTTTCTGTGTCACTCTCTTCATCCAGATTCCGTTTGGTCTCTTCCCAAGGCATTCCTGGCTAAAGAAACATAAAGGCTTTCAAATTTCTGCAGTTTGCTCATTGTCATCATATTTTTTTAAGACTCCTAACATGTTGAACTTCACCTGGTGGCAGCTAATCATATTGCAATCTCAAGCACAATTATGTATCTTTAAAGTCTTCTTGGCCAGTAATTCTCAAACTGGATCTCAATCCAACTTGGGTAACAAAATAAATTTTTATTGGCTGTTGGGACACAATTATAAAAAAGCTTTGTATTCTATTACTTACTAGATTGAAACTGCAATCTTGTACACAAAATGCTAATGACAGATGGAACTTCTACATGCAGATGATGAGCTTTTCTTCTCAAAAAAAAAAAAAAAAAAAATGACAAGAGAAACAAGGAAAACAAACTCTCTATATTACCCTCAAATAGTTGCGCAGGTAAAATTTGTCATAAACTTTGTTTTTGGGGTTGAGACAACGGTGCTGCTGCTTCCTCATGTGTTCTCGCAGCATCTTGTGTGTCTTGAAGATTTTCTCACAACACAAACATTGCAAGCTGGAACAAATAGAAATCAACAAGAAAACACATGAAGGTATGAAACACATGAAAACATATAAAATTGTTACATATTTTCTAGCCTGAACAAGAAATAAACCACTAAGAAGTTTATCAAAATTATATTTAGTTGGACTATTTTTTAACCAAACTTTGTTTGGATGCTTGTACAGTATAACAGTATATACCAGCGCTATAAGAAAAATCTGAATGAATTCTATACTTTCTCAATTTCTCATGGAGAATATCCAAGAGCTGAGCCCCAAACACTATGTTGTCGGGATTGCCCAGGGAAAAGCTGTGTTGCTGAGTCAGGTGCTGGAAGCAGTTGGTTACACCTCCTGTCAGTATCTCACTGCAGTAAATACATTGTCGTGAAAAGCTCACATCTTGTCGTTCCCTCTCCTTTTGTTCTACCACATGTCTCTGCAAAAACTTTCTAAATCAACATGTAATTCAGTCAAAAACATTTCAGGATTTTTAGAAAATCATAGAATTGAGATACAAGGGAAGAAATTTGTCATTTACTATATCATTCCAATCTTTCCTCAGAAAATATAAAACTTTGATGTCATATATGTAATATACAAACATAAATGGCTGAAGGCCATACAAATGTTCTTTTTCATGTAAGCAGACACCTTTACCAGTTTCATTTGCATTAATGAATGCCTCAATTTGTAGTCCTCAGGAAGCTTGTCACAGAGAAGGTAATAAGTGTTGGCTGGAGAAGGATCAGCAGCAGGGACACCAGGTTCACTGGATGTGCTGAACACCACACAGTAGTCTTGCAACTTGAGGTGACGCAGCTTTCCCCAGTACAGGATATATCTGCAGCACCAGGGTTTCCATTACCTACTCCATCCTAAATGTTGGTCGCTGATAGTTGAGGAGGATGCCATGAGTGAAATTTTTATTGAAAATACTTTGTCTTCCTTCCTCAAATGAAATGGTTTAAAAATTAAGCATAATTTCAAACACTGAGCACAAATAAATGAAAACTGTAATATTTGTAAAATAAATATGTGAACATGATCATCCAATTGACTAAATAAGACTAATAATATGGCTCACTGTCTGAGATCAGCCACCTGCTCCACCTCCCCAATGATGAGGTGGTGAGCTTCCAGAAGGTGCTGCAAGAGAAGCTTGCAGTCCTGGGTCACTGTGAAGCTCTTGGGGCACAACGGGCACATCACTGGAGCATCAGAAGCAAAGTTGAAATCCAAGGCAGCAAAGTCTGACCCCCAGGCACCCATGGTGACCTTCTCAGTCTGAAATAATTAAATATATCGAGACTATATAAATTTCAGGCACTACAACAGATATAAGTGTGTGTTTGTATGTATGTATGTATATATATATATATATATATATATATATATATATATATATATATATATATATATATATATATATATATATATATATATATATATATATATATATATATATATATATATATATATATATATATATATATATATATATATATATATATATATATATATATATATATATATATATATATATATATATATATATATATATATATATATATATATATATATATATATATATATATATATATATATATATATATATATATATATATATATATATATATATATATATATATATATATATATATATATATATATATATATATATATATATATATATATATATATATATATATATATATATATATATATATATATATATATATATATATATATATATATATATATATATATATATATATATATATATATATATATATATATATATATATATATATATATATATATATATATATATATATATATATATATATATAAATTCAGATCAAATTAGCTGTACTTTATTGATTGAAAGTTCAATTAAATCCTTTAAAAAGAAATGTCTAATAATTATCATCGCCTTGCTAGACATGCATAAACAATAAAAAATTAACTGAGGTGCCTGCATGCACCTCGGCCTGTATGCATCAAGAATGTGAGTCTCGGCCTAATTATGAATAGCAGCACAAACCTAATATTGAAAAACTGACAACTGTGACAGACTGACTAATGTCATTTGTCATTTATATTCATGTTAATTATACAACAGACCAAAAGGCTTTTCTTACCCTTCTCATCATGTAGAGCTTCTTATTCTGAGTAATTTGAACCCATACATACCTGTCACAAATTGTTTATAACGCTGACAACTTTTAAGATATACCATGTTTTGGAGGAGCTAATGAGTTGCGACACCTACATGTGTGATGGACTGCCGGGCACTGAGAAATGCCATTAGGTGTGTTCATTCGTGTGTGTATCGTCACATTACTTGTGCATGCATGAAATCAGTGACAGTGATTGGTTCTTCTCTTTGTGCATGCAGACACTGGCCAATAAAAATAATACAGAATAAATCTAGCCAATTAGAATATTTTGTGCAGAGAAACGACTCATTTTGAATCAGTCTATGGAAGATGTCTGTCCTGACAGGGAGGCGGTGGCATAGTGGATAAGGTGGTGAGCATGGAATTGGGCAGACGTTCATGCGTAGGTTCAAATCCCACAACGTAAAGCCTTAAACACTTTGCCATTTGTAGAGTGGTTTAAAGTTATCTACATGTCACCATGATACCCAGATTCTAGGTGGTTACACCCAAGATGAGCTTCGGGAGTGATATGGGCCCTAATATGGGTACTACTATAAATAAAATTGCCTGTGCCACTAATGGGCGGAAGCTGAACAGCGCTTCCCATACACTCTTCAAGTGTGCCTACAGGCACTATAGGCCTTAAAAAAAAAAAAAAAAAAAAAAAAAAAAAAAAAAAAAAAAGACAGGGTGTTGCCTCGATCATTTCCATCGTGTCGGCAGATTTTATGGAGAGAAATAAGGTAACGACTTCATATTCATTTCTTAGCATTGCTTGCCAGATTAGGCTGGTCTGCTTTGGTTACATCAATGGATTAAAGTAATTTGTTCTGGGGAAGATGTATCAGAGGTACATGTCGCTTCAACTGGGTTAGGTTAGGTTGGGTAAGGTTAAAGTTAGGATGAGGCAGGTTTTGGTTAAATATATAAGTTTCAATGTGTTGACACTCAACACTCAAAATTTTGAACTGTTACTTTTCAGGCAATTTGTGATAACCAAACTATTTTCTTCTGGTACATTTTGGTCTGTTATGTATTAACCTTTTTTTTTTTTTTCCATCACAACGTAGCAGTTTCTGAGGGGTAGACCGTGCTTTTTTTTTTAGGGAAGGCGGGGGAAATATTTAAAAAAGTACTTTGTAATGAAACGAAGTGTAGATTCATTCAAGACAGGCCAAAAACTGACAAAAAAAGTTCTATCCTGAAGTGAGAATAACAATTAACAAAGTATTTTACCTGGCTGGAGAAGACTAATGGATTAACACCAGCATGTGAAAGACAGCAGATTTCTTAGGGCAGGTATTCGGGAGTCACCAAATTCTGGGCAAACCTTCCATCAGGGAGTGGGAAGCCCTAACACAGCTGAGGTGAAGCCAAGGCCTGACATTTCTCCACCTTGTAGGAGGGGCACATGTTTCTTAACCCCTTCGGTACTAGGACGCGTTTTCATAATTATTCATTCTGGTTACTATTTGGTGATTTTATAGATTCAGAAACTTATGTGTGGGTTATTAAAATTCTGAAGACTGGCCATTAATCTTCTGACCTCCATAGTCCCTTTTTAATGTCAATAAAATGGTCTAATCGTACACAAATCTCAAGGTAAAAAATGTCTCCCAGTACTGAATGGGTTAACCTCATCAGTACTGGGACGCATTTTCATATTCATTCTAGTTACTATTTGGCAATTTCATACAGCTTCAGGAATATATGTTGGGAATAGAATAGTAAACACTCCAACCATTAATCTTTTGATCTCCATAGATCCTTCCTAATGCAAATAAAATCGTCTAATCATGCACAAAAATCAAGGTAAAAATGTGTCTCAGTACTAAAGGGGTTAAACTCTCAAGACTACCTACATCTTCCGTCTACCTCACTCATCTCACAGTGTTCAGGGCACGCACCACTCACCTTATTGTTGCTGTCTGTCTTGGTTATAGTGTCCTAATGTTTTTCTGGTGTTTATGACGATTCGTAGTGCAAAGAATCTCGTGTGGATCTTGATCTTGATCTTGATCCACACGATCGTGTGGGCTCGTGTGGAATTGGGCCTGGTGCTGATGATGACGGTGTTTCTTCTGACTTAACGGGGTATCATTGTTGTGCTCTTAATATTCCAGGCCCCTTTTTTTTTTTTTTTTTTTTTTTTCGTAATTTTTTTTATTTGCTTTAGTGCTTGTTCTCTGTAAGGAAGCTTCTTATTTGATTTAAGGTCTAGTTTTCTTGCATTATGGGGCCTTCAGATGATAAACTGGATTGATTATTGTACTTCTATAGAAATACAACAGCTAGAAATGGAAGAGCTAGCCACACCTGCTCTGGCACAGAATAGTATGAAATATAAAAATAAGAATTACATAAAATACTGTATATTGTTCATTATGCAGCTAACTAATCATAGCTTGGAGGATTGGCCAATGAAAGGCGACACACACACACACGTGGGCCTCTACTACTACTACTACTACTAACATCTTGCCACTCGAAAATGTATCTAAAAACTTTGGAAATTAATCTAAATATTGTCTTCCAAACATTTTTCTCCTTCCTCCTCCATTCCTCCCATATCTGGTTCTCTTATCTGACCGAGTGGCCCCCCGCGTATCATAGGCCAGTGATAGGTCCATGTTAGGCAGAGACAGACAGAGGCTCCGTGTTGTCACACTGCTGCTGCTGCAGCTCATTAATCATAATGACTCATGTCAATTCCTGTGTGATGGAGGCAGTGTGCTTGTGTTGCTTGGTTTATGCCGGCAGGACTTGAACCCCTTTTTTCTACAAGTGAAGAGTGCAATACAATTCCACAAACCAAAGTCAATGCATGCATACAATATCAGTGATCTCTGAGGCACCAAGACAAATCAAAGTCATTCGTGAATTAGTTTGTTTACTTGTTCATTGTAGTAATGGTAGAAAAAACTGTTTCCACATATTCTTGATGTCAATCTGTATGACTTTATCAATATACTGTCTGCCTGAAGCTATATACTCTGGTCATGCATGCTACCAATTTAACCACATATGAGAAAACACTGTACCAACAAAACAAAACAAATAGGATAAACAACCACAGTGTATCATGAATCTTGACAATTTGACAATTTGGTCAGTAATTACATCACCACCACCACACTGACACGTGTTTCTAAACCATCAACAGACATTTCAATCTTCAATACCTTTCTAGTAAATTTCAGCAGGCTACCCATTCTCAGCACATTTCTCTACCTGTGCTTTAAGTTCAGCAGCACTATAGCCAACCACCACCTTGAGGTCCAGCACAAAGCGGTACACAAACTTCTTCCCGGCCACCTTGGCAATCATGTCCCCTTCATAGTAGTACCTGCAAACATTAGAAGGTGATCACTTATTTTGAGCAGCTTGAGGCCACCCATCAGAACAGTGCTGGAATGTGTTTATTAATTTTCTAAGTCTGTTTTTCATACAAAAAGGAGAACATTCTGATAGTGATGAAATTCAGCAATATGTATTAATGACATGAAAACTAAACTGGATATATGGCAACACTGAGGCAAAACACACAAGTATCAAGTGAAATCTTGGATACTGTCAGTAGGGAAATGCATACCTAAGAGCACGTGAAAGTTTGTCATAAGTCATGTTAGGACGACCTTTTCGGTGACCCCAGAGGGCAGCCACGGCCTCAGGCTGATGCAGACGAAACTCCCCACTAATTCCTGTACCCCACCACGAGATGACCTTCACCAGCTGAGACAAAGAACATCTTATAGCATACTTATTGAGAGAGAGAGAGAGAGAGAGAGAGAGAGAGAGAGAGAGAGAGAGAGAGAGAGAGAGAGAGAGAGAGAGAGAGAGAGAGAGAGAGAGAGAGAGAGAGAGAGAGAGAGAGAGAGAGAGAGAGAGAGAGAGAGAGAGAGAGAGAGAGAGAGAGAGAGAGAGAGAGAGAGAGAGAGAGAGAGGATGATGCATTTTTAGACCTTATGGAAACAGAACCTTACAACAAACTGTAAACAAAAATGAAAGCACCATAAAAAAAATAAGGATACAGAATCTCACCTTGGGTTCAGTGAGGAGTTCCAAAAGGAACTGCCACAACTGTATTGGTTGTGGCACTGATGCCGTCGCTGCCGCGGCTGATGCTAGTGATGATCTCTGAATTTTCTCTGATCTTGACGTGGCCTGTGATGAGAAAGAGGTTTCCTTCATAATATTGCAAAGATCTTTCATCCTTACAGTGGGAAACAGTCACTTCAAAAACAAACATGAAGACACAAATAGAAAAGGAAATTAAATGTTACAGAAGGATAAATTCCTAGTCCTCTTCTTTCATTCACCTTACCAGATACAATGGCTGCTTCATACACCACCACCACCACCACCTACCTGGTTAATTTGTTGATGGACACTGTGCTGAGAGGCCGGAGGTACTTCACATACAGCTAGGAACAATGCAAAGAAATATAGTGAGTGTGTGTATGTGTGTATATAAGGGAATAACTTTTTCTGAGAAAATATTCTAGCAAGGTAATGCTTGACAACAAAAGCATGATGCCTTGCTGGATGGATAAAAACCAGTAAATTTACAATGATATTTTTACTTAAATAAAGTCAACTACCATTGTTAGCCAAGAGGAGGCTGCAGTGCACATAAATATGTGACAATATGTTATTCTGTTTATATATTTTCATATTTGGTGTAAACAATTCCCCTAATCTCATCAGCTGAGGATTCATCATTCATAGTAGGTCTTGGGTATGACATGCTAACTTCTTAACTGACAGCAGGACTACAAGGCTATACTGTATATGGAATGGTTCTTCAAATAAAAAAAAGGACAATCCATGATCTTAAAAATGAACAGTTAGCTGTGCACCAGAACATGAAGTAGCCACTCATAAAGACTCACCAGCAGCACCCGTCTGCTTGAGCAAGTCACGATGGGTGACAAAGAGGCTGTCACCAGGTCTGTCACCAGCATGGGTCAGCAGAACACGATGTTGCTGCAGCTGCAATGGAGTGAGTGTCATCATCTGAGCCCCATCAAGGTTACCATGGTGATGGTGTGGAGCTACTTCAGGAAAATGTTGCCTTGCCCATGCCAGCCACACACGTACATGGGCTGCTGTCCACTGCCTTGGGTCTACCGGCATAAATACATGTATAGTGATTACATCATAGCAGGACAGTTTTTCCAAAGACATTTGTATAGTGTATATATAGTATTGCATAAATTATAAGTGATATCAAGTTTGGCAAATCACAATGTGGCAGTACATGAAGCTTTGAATTATTCCCACAATTTGGCTTTCACAAAGAAAAGTTGCACTCTGATGATCCATGACAAAAGAAAAATGTTTGAATGTTAAAGTCTATCTTTCTTTTTCTCACTTGTGAAATATACTGTATGATAAAAAATCATTATTTTTCTTTTTGTGCTGGCAACACTTCCTAACTTCCTTTTGAATAATAATCCTACTTCTTTTCTTGACACTTGACACACACCTCGAGGCATTCTGAGAGCCTTCTGTATTCCTCGAAATTCAGTGGACACCACCCATCGCGTTGGCTTGGATCTCTCTGGTGGGGCATCCTCTGCAGGGAACATATCACATGGAGGGAACACAAGGAATAAAAGAAACGAGCTATGGAAAGGGAAATGATTACCAAAGGTCACTGGAAATATCACAAATACAGGATATTTGAGCCATTTCAAAAGCACACAGTGCAGTTACATACTGTACTCTAAAAACATGCTCTCTCTCTCTCTCTTACTACTGGCTATCTCTTCTCTTTCTTAATATTTGGTTCAATATTTCTTGAATTATTTCCTATACATTTAGAAACCAGACAGGTAAATGATATTTGTCTCTAATTAATTCAACCACCCCCTCCTTCTCTCACCTTTGGCAATTTCCTCTTCATTAGCCTCCTCTTCTTCACTAGACTTCAGGACATCCACAATATCCAACACTCCACCTTCCTCATCAGATCTAATGACAAACTGCACCTGTACATGGCCAGTCCTGGTGCCACACTGGTCTTGCAAGGTGTCCTGGGAATCCATCTGCCAGGTAGTGTTTGCTGAGTTCAGTGTTTTGCTCTCTTAGTTCTTTTTGTTGGAAAAGGTATGCACCAATAAAAACAGCTCAAAGACTCTTCCTCCATATAACTATTAAGGTTTAATGGGAAAAAAAAAACCAGCTACTTTGTCTGTTAATTCCCACCCACCTGCCTGTCACCAAGGACAGTAACTCTGTGGTTGGCCAAGTCAAGTGTTAAAGCTTCTCCAGCATGAGCCAGAAGGTCACTCATTGTCTTTCTGATGTCAACCTCAATGGCATACACCTGAAGAGGCATACTGGAAAGAAAAGAAAAATTATATTAGTACATGCAGCACTGCAAATACTGCCTCTCAACACCTCATGCCATATTTCCTAAATTAATGTTCACTCCTGCCTTCTGGCCAGTTAATTAAGAATGAATGATATACTACTACCTTGTATGGAGGTCCATCACCCATATGAAGGCCAACTATCTAACAATTAATTCATAAAGTAATCTGTTAACCTTCGAGTGACATGTAACAGTATTACCAGAAAATCACATTAACAGAGAGAGAGAGAGAGAGAGAGAGAGAGAGAGAGATGAGGGGGAAAGTCTCCTCTCGTTCTCTTCCCCCTCTCTGAATGGCGTGAGAGCTGCCCTGTCTCCTTCATGATAACACAGGTGGTACATGCAACTGCAGCTTACGTGAGGGTGTGGACGCCTGCCGCCGCCAGCAGGTTGGGTAGGTGGAAGGTGGTGATGACCAAGAAACGTGACCAGTGCTATACAAGTACTGGTGGGACAAGGTGGGGTGGAAGTGTAGGCTCTGCAGCATGAATTGTTCTGTGATCTGCGGTGTGTTCCAGCACTGGGGTCAAGTGAGGGTCACCAAACACGAGCGGTGAGTAGCGAGTACTGTGTGACCAAGGCGGAGGCAGGTGAGAGCAACGTCCAGCATTCAGGTCCTAAAAAGACTGCTTTAGTGGAAGTAGGGCTGCAGACTGACGGAGTCGGAGAGAACTTAAGGAATGCCAGCCCTCAGTCACTACTAATTGTGGGCTTAGTCGCTGCCGCACTTGAGCTTGAGCTTGAGTTGGGAGTCACCCAGCACTTGCTGTCGGTGTAGCCTTTGGATCGGCGTTCTCTCATACACACCTGGAAAAGGAAGAGTGGGGCAGGAAGTCTAAAGCATTAATGGTTTCCCTCCCTTCCCCCTCCCTCATCATTCATCACATTCACACCTGTTCCCCATCCCCATCCCTGTCCCTGAGGGGTCCCTGCCTTACAATCATTCTCATACGTTCCCTCCAGGCACTCTCTAAGAAATCTTTCACATCCTCAATCACTCGACCATTTACCTGTCTCTCAACACACAAGTGACACTACTCCGGTACCATAACAAAGGATTCGGCTCAGTATGTGTCTGCTAGTGAGTCTATTTATTCAAAACAGTCAATACAAACAATAAAATATTTACTATGGTGGCTATATTAATAATGATAAGTCTAGATACTTGCTTATACAAAATGTTAGGGAGACCAATTTTTGTAAGCCGAAAGCTCCAGGTCACAGTGTGAGTATCTGTAAAAATCGGTGGACGAACAGAGAAGCGTAACGGCGTTCCCGCCAAGCACATAGTGAAAAGTTCCCTATGCTTATCTAAAGATGAAGTTACTGGAGCTGCAGCAGCACTGTGGTCGCCCGTATGCTCGATTGCTCGTCCCACTACTAATCGCCGTCGGTTGTCGCTAAATTCACGAGCAGCAGCAGCAGCAGCAGCAGCAGCAGCAGTTGTAGTAGTTGTGTAGTAGTAGTAATAATAGCTGATAATATTTATTATTATTATTATTATTATTATTATTATTACTTTTGTTATTATTATTATTATTATTATTATTATTATTATTATTATTATTATTATTTTTATTATTATTATTATTATTATTATCATTAATTTTTTTTTTGGTAGAAGTAGTAGTAGTAGTAGCAGCAGTAGAAGTAATAATAGTTAATAATATTTATTATTATTATCATTATTATTGTTATCATCATCATTATTATTATTACTTGTTATTATTATTATTATTATTGTTATTATTATTATTATTATTATTATTATTTTTGGTAGTAGTAGTAGTAGTAGTAGTAGTAGTTGTAGTAGTAGTAACAGTAGTAGCAGTAGTAGTAGTAGTAGTAGTAGCAATAGTAGCAGTAGCAGTAGCAGTATTCACGAACGAAATAAAAGATAAAATCGGTTCCTTACATTAAGAAACAGTTTTCCTAACTATATAATTTTCTAATGAAAGTGACATTTGTCATTCTTTTTCCATAGCGGCTGTCATTGAGACGAGCTGCCGCTGACTTTTCTTTTTTTTCATAAGGCCTGCGTCTTCTTCCTCTCCCCCTCCGCATCCCCCTCCCCCACCCCCATGCTTCTCTCTCTCTCTCTCTCTCTCTCTCTCTCTCTCTCTCTCTCTCTCTCTCTCAACCCCTTCAGTACTTGGATGCATTTTCGCCATGATTTTTGTGTGTGATTACACGATTTTATTGACATTAGGAAGGATCTATGGAGGTCAAACGATTAATGGCCACAGTCTTTTCTATTTTAATCCCCCACATGAGTTTCTGAAGCTGTATAAAATCACCAAATAGTAGGCAGAATGAATATGGAAACGCGTCGTGGTACTCAAGGGGTTAGATGAATGAAATCAACTCATAGGAAGTTGGAAATACAGAAGCAGGTCGGGAGTCACTTATTTATGCGCAAATATAAACCTTATTCATCAATATGGTATAACAACTAAAATTAATATTCATGTTAAAAACCCGTAGACTGTTTATTTATTTATTTATCTATTAATTAATTTATTATTTATTTTATTCTTTTAAGCACCAATCTGGAAAGAATGGATGGAAGTACTCTGCTCTCTCATCAAGATTACTTTTCAAAGACTACAAAATGATTACTCATATTCTCAAATGTACCTTTCGCTTTCAGAAGTGTGGAATTCACGTCAAACTATCAATAGAACTATAAAACCCTCTGATCTTTTTAGGGGTAGCGGAGATACGAGACCAGCACATTTAATTAGGATTCCGAGATTTGTATACGAAACTACCTGAAACATAACCAATAACACTACCGTTGTACTAACACCATATAAAATGCTTTGCTCTCTCACTGCGACCATTTTCTAAGGCCACAGAGATGATCAATAGGGGTTACAAGCGGACTTTTCTCTTGATATTGCAGAAGACTCGAGAATCTGTCACAAGAACCGTAGAATCTTCCCTAGAAACCAGTATAACCTCATTTAGAGTCATTTGAAAGTAGAAAGTTTCCGGCGTAGAGGTGTTTCAGAATGTAAGGCAGTGTTCAGCTACAAGTATATCACATCACTTTTCTTTGGTCCATTTTCTGAAACGCTCTGTTCTCTCACCATCACTGCTTTCCAAAGGCTCCAATTGAAGATACTCGCGTTTTTAGGAATATCTTTATGGTTCTGGTGATAAGTTTATTTAAAGGAGAAATTGTCTTGAAAACCCAGCTATGTCTCTATGGCCTTGGAAAATAATTGTCGTAGTGAGAAGGGAAGTCATTTCTATATATAAATGGGCATTTTGTGGCTGTCCTTAACTTCAGATGCCTTTGAACGTGATGTGACGTGCTAAATCCTTCACAATATACAGTCAATTTGTGAGTGGAACCAAAGAACACTGGTGTTTATATATTACCGAGTGAGAATCGTTCACTGTTGATGAGAATATTGTTACGTTCACCGGTTAAATGGGTAAGATTGGGATCGGGGAGCCGGTGAACAATAACAATAATAAAAAAAAAAAAAACACTGCAGCTTCAACTAGTGAGGATATGCAAAGGGGCACTTAAGAAGCTATTTAATAACCCAATGACAATGAAACTGACATACACATATACATATAACACACAAATAAATACAACAATAAAGAACCCAACTTAATACCTAACAATAATACTAATCCTATATGGAGGCAATGTGGAAAAAAAAACGGGACGAGGGGAAGTGATACTTATGAGGTGTCGCAGTGGTGAAGTGTTGGGTGATGTGGATCCCACGATAGTCCAAGAGACGTTGTGTTCACTGGTTGAGGCCTTGACCTCGACTGACTTCCAGAAATCAGGGAGCTCGCTTAACACTTCCGCTTGAGTCAGATGAGGCCGCATGAATCCAACTTCGGGACAGTAGCGGGGCTTCATGAGACGGTGACGTGGAGGCTTCATGAGACGGTGACGTGGAAGGTTCACGAGACAGTAACGTGGAGGGAAGGTGGAGAGGTGGCGAACGAGGTAGCAAGCGGAGGAGGTGATGGTAGTGGAGTATGTTACGGGGCCGGAACAATATCCGCTCCAGAAATGTTTTGCTCTCTCACCACGACTATTTTCCAAGATCCCAGAGATGACTAGCGGGATTTTCAAGAGTGTTTCTCCAGTTAATAATGCAAAAATCTTGTCACTCTGTCTCTAGAACAGAAAAAACACCTTTAAAAACTCGTGTACATTTAGATAAAGCCTTTTGAAATAGTGGAGGTGAAGTACAGAAGTGTTGGAGTATACGAGACATATGGACCGCAGATGTAGCCTATGATGGATCGTGACTGAAATTTGTACGCTGTAGTGTGTGATGTGAATGTATTGTTATTGTATTGGTCGCTGTGATCAGTCTGTCTACCTCTTTATCGCCAGGGAGGAAGACGCGAGGTAGAAAAAGCAATTAAGGGTACTCTATGATGGGAAAGCATTCGGCAACCCGCTAAAGTATAAAAGAAAAAAAAAAGACAAACGCCCTTTATTTATTTATTGTTTTAAGTTTTTACGTCCGGTTTTCCTGTTAAAGGAGTCAGAAGGACTTTGGTTTTGGCATATGGGAACCGTTACCCCAAGTAGATGCCGTTCCTAACCTCGAACGGTGGACAGGATTCGAACCTGTGCGCTTGAGAATCACAAAGCGGGAGAGATTCCACTGTTCCACGGCGGCCCCTTTATCATGACAGCTTTTTCCTATACCGTTAGCGGGTTTTATTATTATTATTATTATTATTATTATTATTATTATTATTGTTATTATTGTTATTGTTGTTACTACTGTGATTGATTCTTGCCGTTTTATCATTGTGAGCTACGCGGATTACCTTTGCGGCGGCAACAGCGCGAGTTACCAAGACAACTCCCTCCTCGGTGCCAGACAAGGAGACAAGTTTTTTTTTTTTTTTTCCGCAATTTTCCAGACAATCTCAAAAGAAGAGTAACGTTTCCATCTGAAGCTTAGGTTAGGTTAAACCCTTCAGTACCATATTTATTCTGACTCTGGTGATTTTCTGCAGCTTCAAAAACTCATGTAGGGATTAAAATAGTGAAGACTGTGGTCATTAATCTTGTGACCCCCACAGACCCTTCCTAATGTCGAGAAAATGGTCAAATCGTACACAAATCTTAAGGTAAAAATGTGTTCCAGTACGTACTGAAGAGGATAAGTTACATGCAGTTCATAATTTCACCACTAATCTTGTCATTGCATAGATCAAGATTTATTGCCCAGAAATTAAGTGTCAGGAAATGAGTGAGCTCAGGTTATATCCATTATACTTTTCTTTGTCCTTCTTTCTTTGTTACCTAAGACAGTTCTGTTCAAGGGCAACAAAAGGACCTGTATCTGTAACACCTGCACTGCAACTCCACAGCATCAGAATGACGCCCGTATTCAGAAACGCCTCCTCTCACTACGACAATTTTCTAAGGCCAAAGAGACAACTAGCCGGGTTTTCAAGACAGTTTCTCCTTTTTGTAAACTAGAAATCTTGTCAATCTATCACCAGAACCATAAAAATAATCTTGAAAAACACGAGTATATTCATCTGGAGTCAATTCGGAAAGCAGGGACGGTGAGAGAGCAAAATGTTTCAGAATACGAGCCTCAGTGAGCCGCGTCGAGGAGCAGCCAGCACTGTATTGTCACCCTCACTGCGAGCTGTAACACCACTGACCGCGAGGTAATGTTGATTAATCGCAGCGCAGCAGGTGAATAACGCCTCCCGCTGCGCCTCACGACCACAGCCTCACGGGACTCGCCTCTCCCACCCACCACACGCGCTGCCTTCACCAGTAATGGAAACTATACGATACGGTAGTGTGCGCTTTGTAGAGGGAAGCACGTACTTTGCGGCTGATGTGTGACTGCTAACCCGTAATTTCTGGAGCACTTTGTTCGGTATACATACTTTGCACAGAGAATTTCATACGTTGCGACTGATGCTATAACTTTTACTTACTTTTTATTTTTTTTATTTATACCATGTGGGCTTTTCACGGGAGTTTATGGGCTAAAGGGGATACTTTTTAGGGGTACCTCCTATCTCAAAGCCCACCCGCTAGGAAACCGTTGCCCCGAGTGAGAAAGCCCAACCTACACTCAGACCGTGGAAAGGATTCGAACCCATGCGCTTGAACCCTTCGGACCCCAAAGCACGCATGGTTCCACTGTACCACGGCGGCCCCCGCTTTATAAAGTAAGACATGCATGTATACTTTGCTCACCACCGCTAATGATGTGCTATTACCAACATTTATATTCTCATTACTTTGTTTTGATGCGTGCTATCTTTGTTCCCTCTTTCCTCATGTAGTACATTCAGAATAAAAGTTTCACGCCTCATTCACAAAATATACAAGACGATTTGATACACAGAGGCTTACATATTTACTGTTGGAAGAACATTTGAGCCTTGGCCGAGTGGGGGGTTTCCCTTGAGCTGTGCATGGTGTTGTGTCTTTACAGGGCCAATTGTTGCTCATCTATCAGGGTTCAAACGACACCTTTTTAATGGAGGACTGGTTTCGGCACTGTTAGAAACTATTACCCTCAGTGGATGCCCTGAGTGGATCTTGGCCAGGATTTGAACCCGTGTGCCTGAAGACTCCTATATACTGTAGGCTGACTGGCACGCTTAATTCTACTGCGACAACAAAACAATGACATAGATTCAATCGTCCCTGACTGAGGAATGCTAGGTACTCTGAGATTCTGCTGGTGAAGAGCTTTGAGATTCTGCAAGGTGAGGAGTGAATGGGTTATCAAGTAGTGGTGAGTAAGTGGAATACAAGCAGGAATCAAGTTGTTAGCTGTTAGACTTATTAGTACAGAGAAAGACGAGGACATAATCGGAGAACTGCTATTAAAAGAAGAACTGACTGAAGAAAGCAAGGCGGTGATATACGAGATGAGCAGAAACAGGGAACGAGAAAGAAAAATACTTGGCACGACCAACTGAACTGAAAGCAGACCATGCAGTGAGGAACAGTAAAGATCAGAGAAGAGCTGGTGCAAAGGCAAAGCTTCCCGAACGACACCTGACCTGGCCTAGTGCAAAGTACTTAGGGCCGATAGGTGCGAACATGCGTGCTTCGTGAAGGGACTGCCAGATGCCACGAGTAGGCCTGACGGCTTCTTGCAACTAACCTCCTTTACTTGTATTCCTGCATGTATTCTTAAGCCACAAGAAGCCACGTTCATCACTCAAAAGACGAACCACTTGCAAGTCTGAAGTACGAGACAAGTGTAACAAAA
This sequence comes from Portunus trituberculatus, assembly GCF_017591435.1. Taxonomy (NCBI): domain Eukaryota; kingdom Metazoa; phylum Arthropoda; class Malacostraca; order Decapoda; family Portunidae; genus Portunus; species Portunus trituberculatus. The sequence goes on from NC_059275.1 coordinate 17,749,256, forward strand.
GACCGACAGAAGGTGGCTCACACAACGAGCGGTGCATGACTGGACTAGCTTCAGTGGTCTGCTTGTTAGTGAGGAGCCATTAGAGAGCGTGAAAAGAAGACTACAGATAAACATATGGGAGAGGATGACTGATTGAAATATGTAAGGATGGCGAAAACACTCGGTGTCTGCTTGTTAGTGAGGAGCCAGTAGAGAGCGTGAAAAGAACACTACAGATAAACATACTGGAGAGAATGAGTGATGGAAATATGTAAGGATGAAGAAAACAAAGGCCTTAAGAGTTACTACATAAGATCAGACTATAAGGCAGTAGAGAGCTCATGTTTAATGAATGAAATCAGCCACAAACCACAACCACACTACATTAGATAAACTACCACGCTACGCTACACTACATTACATTACATTACATTGCATTGCACCACTACCCTACACCAAGTTCAGCGTGGCCATCACCTTGAGCGCCCTGGTGGTGACTTGTTTCCTGTACTTGAGTAGCGTGGGGTCAGAGGCGAGGGTTTGGTTGCATTGCCCATCACAGTTCAGCTTGAAGTGTCCCAGAAAAGCTTCCTCGGGGGGTACATTCCTCAAGTTATTAGGATTACACCGACCTGTGGAAAAAAATATACATGGATTTACCAGAGAGAGAGAGAGAGAGAGAGAGAGAGAGAGAGGTGGCCAACAGGATGAATATGCAGAACCGGCTGGCAAATTGAATCACTGGATAACAGAACTGGCTGATGAAATGTCTCAATGGTTACAAAATGACTAATGAACTGTCTCCCTGGCTGAAGAATGGCTTGGGAAATGTCTCAGTGGCTAAGGAATGGCTGAAGAAGACTGACATTGCCACACGCTTGTCACCCGCCAGTTGGTCACTTTTCTCCACCCTACCTTACTGAGGGGAGGGTTGAAGGTTAGCAGACAGAGGGAAGGAGAGAGTGAAGAGAGTGGATGTGTACACCAATGATTCAGGTCTTATTCATCTAATAGAAATCACCATACATTATTTAACAAAGCCATCTCCAGTATCAAACCATACAGGGTGGCGTGCCACAAGTTAAGTAATAAAAATATTGTATCTTGCCCATGTATATCCTTACTTAGCTTATTGGAACTCTATTTGGTCTACTACCTATCCTTAGACATAATAAAGCGTTTAAAGTGTGTATGCACTACAGCAGGACAGAGGGAGGCCCGCTCACCTTTCGTACACAGCACCGGCCCGTGAGAGAAGACACCCCTCACAGCATTCATATCGAAGATGGGTTTGAAATTTCCTGGGAGGGGCCTTTTCATGTGCTCCGCCTGACGATGAGTGTGACGCAGTGCCCACAGGGAATCTGGCAGGTCTGCAGCCTCCCTTCCCGGCCCAATGTTGTTGTAGAAGTAATTCCACTGCAGTCTGAACCCCGCAGGTGCCTTTCCTCTTATGCTGCAAGTAGTGAGCGACAGTTCAGCGCGGATAGAAGTGTGCTATTCTCTCTCAGGCATATTTCATTAAAGGTGATAGCCAATTCGGCGTTAATGATTTTCTTTAAGGTATTTTCTCTACACCTTAAAAGTGTCTTATTCTTTTTCTCAAGGGGCTTGATGGCTTCGCCATAGGTAGCCATGTCTGCTATATCCGGATTTCGGGTCTCTTGACCCTTCCTCAGTAGCTGATGGGTTGGTGTTTCCTGTGCCGTGTCTGGAGTAGAAGTGACTCGCTTTGACCAGTACCAGTACCAGTATGAGGGGATAAGACAGGTTGGGTGAAAGAGTTTTAGTTGGGAGGGTCTAAAAAAATTGGGGAATAAAGTTTTGGTGAAGAGAAGTACAGTGGTAGAGTAAAGTTGACGGGCAAACCGTCATGCTTTTTTTTTTTTTCCTTTTTTAATTACATGTGTGAGCAGAGGTACCTTATTGTAAACTAACTATATTCCACCGTAGTTGTCGTAACTCCCCTCATCCTCCACCCGCTGCCGGATGTGAGGTGACAGAGCCGGTGTCCTCCATCCCTTGCAGGGACGGAAAGTGGTCCGTGGCGAGCCACCCTGCTCTGCACAACCGCTGAGGATCCACCTGCCCGCCCCGCAACTCAGGGCGCGGAGCAGAGGTAGAAGGGGTGGAGAAACAATTAACGAGGCATGTGTATTAATTTGTGTTTTCTTCCAGGTGGTGTACTGTATGCCGGTAGAGTGGGTTGATGTCTCCGTGGTACTAAGTGTTTTAAGGTAAGTGTTTGTTAGATATTGGTATAGAGTGATGTTGGTTCTTGTATGTTTAATGTTAAGCTTGGTTTTTTTAACCATCCGTGTTGTCTCTCATTGTTGTAGTTTAGTGACTCGGCGTTGTTGTTGTTGTTGTTGTTGTCTATTGTGTCCTGTGTTGGACACACGGGCATGGAGAAGCCCGTCAGAGATCTGCAATTTTTTTTTTTTTTTGGGGGAGAGGGGTTATTCAGCGCGGGGGAGGATATGTTTTATAGAGCGCTGCCAGTGTCTGGATGGGGGTGTGATCGATGATACTGGCAGCTGTAGTGATTTGGTCAGCGTCAGCTTGAAAGTGACGCAGAGATATGGTAGCAGGGCATCGCAGGACGTAATGTAGCAAAGGGTATAGCAGTACGGGCGGGGTTCGACATCTGTGTGAAGTACCTGGGAACGACACAGGTATCCAAGCAAAGGCGATGTAGGAAGGCGAGATCAAAGATGGTTGGTTGATGTTGAGGAGCGATTTGATACCCATGGGCGGAGGAGTTGCCTTCCTCAACGGTGGTGTCAAACAGGTGTCGTGTCTGTTCTCGAGCAGACTTGCTGATAGCGTCGGCAACGAAGGTATTGCTGCATTCGGTGCAACGATGCCATGTGAAGGTGGATGGCAGAGAGCAGCTGAACATTGTCTTGGGGCAGAGTGTGTTTGAGAGCTTGAAGGCTCGAGAGAGAGTCTGTGAGAATGTGTATTTGTTTACGGCCATCATCACAATGCGTCTCGCTGGCGTATACCCACCTGCCAGCTTCAGCAGCGGCAAGGCGTGGGCTACGGCGCCGCTGGTTGGTTGGTTCGCTTGGCGCATCGTCTCCTGGTGCAGCTGCAGAGCTGGGTTGCCTTTATCTTCTCATGCTCGGCAATGCTTGTAGGTCTACTGCTTGTATGTTCAACCTCGGGTTGTTTTCTTTTATGTGGAGGGCTTCTATAGGATGGACAATCTCCTTTCGTCTGGGCAGCTGTCGATGATGTCAGTGTTGTCTTCTAATTCTTTCCTGGTGATGGTGGTGTGTTCTTGTTGCAAGTGGTTCTTCGGGGCTCCAGCAGTTTAGTGTAGTGCTAGTCGCCGAGAAAGCTTTGTAGTGATCTTGCCGATATAGGTTGTGAGGAGGATTTCGCAGTTTCCTCGTTTGCAGATGAACCTATATACGACGTATGACTTCTGCATTGCTTCTCTCTTGGTGTTGGGGCCGTTCTTGAGGAGGAGATGGCTGGATTTCTTATTCTTGTATTATATTTGTAATTTTACTTTTCTGCAAGGATCAGTTGGTTTAACGTTGTTCTTGATGATTCTTTTCATTATTAGTTCTTCTTTGTGCGCCGATGAGTAGAAGGCCCGGTAGAAGAGGACGATGTCGTTGTCTTCCGCGGTGGTGGCGTTGGCGTTCATCTTCACCGTAGAAAACAGTGTAGACGGCCCCATGCCCTTTCTCGACATATTCGTGAAGCAGACCGACGAGTCCTTCAACACAGAAGTCTACGTTAAGGCCACAAACCCCGGACACTGCCTTAACGGTAAAAGTGAATGCCCGCAGCGATACAAAGACTCCACCATCGGTGCATACATAAGACGAGCTCTTACACACTGTACCACCTGGAGTCAAGTTCATCAATCAACAACGGACACAGGGAGAATGACATGGCACGCCAAACGAAGAAAATTTTGAATAAAATGGTATAACGCCAACGCCACCACCGCGGAAGACAACGACAGCGTCCTGTGGCGAAGCCATCACGCCCCTTAAGAAAAAATAAGACACTTTTAAGGTGTAAAAAAATACCTTAAAGAAAATCATTAACGTCGAATTGGCTATCACCTTTCATGAAATATATATATATATATATATATATATATATATATATATATATATATATATATATATATATATATATATATATATATATATATATATATATATATATATATATATATATATATATATTCCCCACAATGAAGCAATTTTCTTCAGTAACCTAACAATTTCAATAAAGGAGAAGTTTCAAATTGTTTCACTTCAGGTCAGTACAGCACTCGTCTTACTTCAGCATTTCCTCTTATTTACAATTAAACAGTTGTCTTAAATTGCTTCGCAATACCTTGAAAAATTTAACTTTTTCAGTAAAGCAGTGATCTCAAATTATCTTACTTTTCAATGCAATGTAAATTTCCTCTCTTCTTAGTGAGCCAGTAACAAGACTATACACATTCAATCGTGGAGGTGAAATGAGCATCTGTACCTGACTTACTCACCCACTCACAGACTCACAGACTCACGCACCTTGCAATGAGGTCATCGAGGAAGTGGGTGAAGTTGTCGTGGCGGGGCAGGATGGGCACCTCGTCCGGGTCAAAGTGGGCAAGAAAGCGATACTGGTGCATGTGGCGCAGAACACAGTCAGTGAAGTACACGTTCTCCTGGGCAAACATCTTATCCCGTTCCATCAGAGTCCATAGCCTGAGGGTGCGAAGGTGTTGGCGTAAGCAAACCGGCAACTACTGACGGAGTGATAGGTGACATGAGTGAGTGATAGGGAGCGTCGGGAAGCATGAGTCTTAATTGCGTCTTTTTTTTTTTTTTTTTTTTTTATATAGCCTATAGCGTCAGTAGGTGTACTTGAAGAGTATGGGAAGCGCTGTTCAACTTCCACCCATTAGCGGCGCAGGCAATTTTACTTATAGTGGTATCCATATTAGGGCTCATATCACCACCCAAACGCGTATTTGGTGTAAGGCAATTATATCTCCACCTAGAACCTGAGTAACATGGTGACATGCAAGTAACTTTTAAACCACTCGACAAATGACCAAGTTTCCAAACGGCACGTGATGGGATTCGAACATGTACGCATGAACGTCTGCCCCCGGACCCCACGCTAACCACCTTATCCACTACGCCACCGCCTCCCTATCTATCCCGCCATCACCTGCACACTTGTTCAGTATCATTGTTATCATCGTTATCTTCATTTACGTTTCAAGAAGGATCAGGAGTGCGAAGAAAAGATATAAAAATAAGTATGTCGGTGCTAGAGTTTATACACAAGTAGGCAGTTCTAGCTCCGGTCACAGTGGCGACGCCTGCGTGATGAGTCAAGAGGTGGCAGGTGAGACCATGTGATGTGTTGCCGAGCTGATAAGCCGTGTGTGAACCACTCGATGAGATAATACGCAGGTGTGTAGATACAGATTGAGGCGCAGGTGGACAGAGTGTTATCTCACCTTGACTTTTTGTTTCACGTTTTTTTCACTTTGCAACACACACACACACACACACACACACACACACACACACACACACACACACACACACACACGCACGCACGCATGCACACAGGTATACCCCCACACATACATCCACCCACCCACATACAAACATACACACACACACACACACACACACACACACACACACACACACACACACACACACACACACACACACACAAACGTTTTGCCAGAGATGGAATAGAAAGAAATGCCTGTACTCTCAATAAAAGACCCCTCGCCACGCCCCTGCTGGGCCATCCCTCCCCCGGGACTCACCTCCTGAGGTTGGGATCGTTGACGTAGGGCGGCGGGTAGGTGTAATCAGTGACCTGCACGAAGCCTTCCTGCGTGTAGTGACGCAACACCTTGCTGATGTTTGGGTGCACATCAGTCACGTAGAGGAACACCTGGCTGAAGCCCTGCGCCCTCAGCAGCTCCAACCACTCCACCAGGCGAAGCGAGAAGTCCTCGTGGTAGTAGAACAACGCCGGCCCGCACACCGCCGCCGCCCACCCACGCACCCGCCTGCGCCACACACCACACTTCATTACATTTGCACCCAAAAACCTTACTCGGGGTTGCCACCAACTATCTATGCTGGAATACATCAGCGTACCCCTTTGTAGCTACTGGCCAGAACCACTCTTACATAAAGAGAAGAAAAAGACGTAGAATGACAGAAGAAAGCCTTCAGACTCATTCAGTATTGGTTCACAGAGAGACAGGAAGCAGGCAGCGACTCACGTGATGGGGTTGCGAGGCGCCACGTGAGACCTGTAGGCAGACACAAGACGCTCCCTGGCACCGATCACCTACAACAGGAAGCACCACTTGGTTCATGCCTGACTACTGACCTGCTATAGTCCCGAGTGATGAAAACGCAAAACTATAAGTAAGTTTGCTAGTTTTCTAATATTTTCATGCACTTTTTTATACCATACAGGTTAGTTACCCCGGCAGTACACAGACGCCCTTTCGCACACACTACCAAAGTGCTGGGCTCAGACTGTCAAATCCAGCTTCACCAGCGAAAATGTTCTGTCTTTAGTGGTAATTGGAAGACGACTGACACTCTCTTGAAACGGTGTAATGTAGAGAGTAAATTAATGCTACAAACACACTCTTAGTAAACTAAGAACCGTGTTCAGAAACACTGGTCTCTCACAAAGACTAATTTCAAAGTCCACAGACGTGATTAGTATGGTTCTCGCGAGTAATTTATTAATAATAATGTAAAAATCCTATCACTAGTACCATACACACAAAGAAATGAATAAATAAAAACCCGTGTAATGAAGATGCAGTGGTGAAGTGTTTTGAACAATCATTAGACATACGGAAAACAAAGCAGAGTCAGCGTGGCACCTTGAGCAGATTGCTGGCTGGCGCACAGGGCTCAGAGACAAGCGAGACAGCGAGGGGCACTCCGTGGCTGGTGTCTGGGGGCAGGGCACAGCTCAGCAGGTACGGCATCTGGCGGTCACTGTTTCTGTTCTGGTAGTCTAGGAAGTCTGCGGGAAACAACAACACAATCTGAGCCAAGGAACACAAACAAACCATTATTCTTTGAAAACTGAAGTACAATAGTACATACCAGCAAGCCAAGTCTTTCCTCAGAATGAAAGAAAACGAGAGGAGAAATGACTTCTAGTAAGCAGAGAACAGAAAACTTGACTATTCGAGAACCGGCGAACTGTTTCCTTTAAAGACTAAAGCATGACTTCCTGACGAGGGACTCACCCATGCTAGTAACTCTGACAGGCAGCGGCGGCGCGTCTGAGCTGAACCAAATGTGGCACCAGGCAAGAGGAGGAGCCTTGCTTCTCGACACGCCCAGTAGCCTGAGGGACGCCCTGCCGTCTGGAAGGGAGAGCCAGATGTAGTACTAAGAGAGTGAAGGAGAGATGGTTATAGGTAAGGACCAATAATACATACAGTATACGTACACAAAGCAATACAGATCGATCCGTATGGAGAGAGAGAGAGAGAGAGAGAGAGAGAGAGAGAGAGAGAGAGAGAGAGAGAGAGATAGTTAAGGACGGACACACACACACACACACACATGTTCATGTCTCGAAAGTGTGTGTGTGTGTGTGTGTGTGTGTGTGTGTGTGTGTGCACTTAAGAATTATTCTCTCTCTCTCTCTCTCTCTCTCTCTCTCTCTCTCACACACACACACACACACACACACACACACACACTGCATAGTGATGTGCTAGAGTTGACCTTGGCAGGTGGAGTGAGGCAATGGTGTCGTCTTGTAATTTACAGCAGGAATACTTTTAGGTTTTACGAATTTTTAGTGTGTGTGTGTGTGTGTGTGTGTGTGTGTGTGTGTGTGTGTGTGTGTGTGTGTTTACTCATTTGGTTTTGAAAAATAAATTGACTTGTAGTACTTCAAAAGATTCAAAGTACCAAAATACGTACTGAGTGATTCATATTTCCTACTCTCTCTCTCTCTCTCTCTCTCTCTCTCTGTGTGTGTGTTTCACTGTATGATCTGCTGCAGTCTCTGCCGAGACAGCCAGACGTTACCCTACGGAACGAGCTCAGAGCTCATTATTTCCGATCTTCGAATAGGCCTGAGACCAGGCACACACCACACACCGGGACAACAAGGTCACAACTCCTCGATTTACATCCCGTACCTACTCACTGCTAGGTGAACAGGGGCTACACGTGGAAGGAGACACCCAAATATCTCCACCCGGCCGGGGAATCGAACCCCGGTCCTCTGGCTTGTGAAGCCAGCGCTCTAACCACTGAGCTACCGGACGTGTGTGTGTGTGTGTGTGTGTGAGTCACAGTGACAGTCACACATTACCTGCGTGCCGCCATTCAAACCCACTCACACACACCTGTTCCTGGATCCAAAAAGGCGGAATACAACAAAAACCTCTCGTTGGTATCAAGAGTCGCTCGCTGCCAGAGTGTGTTATCCCAGTCAATGCTGTTGGAAGAGACGTGACCTTCTGTAGCATGTAGGATATTGCGCGGGTGGATAAGGTGGTGAGCGTGGGATCAGGCAGACGTCCACGCGTAGGTTCGAATCCCACCACGTACAGCCTTAAAACACTTTGCCATTTGTCAAGTGGTTTAAAGTTACCTACATGTCACCATGATACCCAGGTTCTAGGTGGTTACACTCAAGATGAGCTTGGGCGGTGATATGGGCCTTAATATGGGTACCACTATAATTAAAATTGCTTGCGCCACTAATGGGCGGAAGCTGAACACCGCTTCCCATACACTCTTCAAGTGTGCCTACAGGCGCTATAGGCCTTACCGTACAAAAAAATAATAATAAATAAATAAAAAAAAAACATCACCCACCACCACCACCACCATAACCATCATCACCAGTAGAAGTAGCAGCAATAGTAGTAGTAGTAATAGTAGTAGTAGTAGTGTGGTGGTTGTGGTGTCATCAGGCACAGGTGTTGATAACAAGTGATGAAATAATAACAAGAGGAACAACAACAATAGTAATGATAATACTGAAAATAATAATATTAATGATAATAATAATAATGATAATAATAATGATAATAATAATAATAATAATAATAATAATAATAATAATAATAATATTGATAATAATAATGATAATAATAATAATAATAATAATAATAATAATAATAATAATAATAATAATAATAATGATGATAATGATTGAGCATGCAGAAACAAAATGTATGCTAGTAGTATAAATGAAAAGAGATGGCAAGCACAAACTGATGTTGTTAGGTGACGCGTATCAAACCTTGGAGGAAGGATTTGTCATTCCTCCACGCCACAGACCCCTGCTGCAGCCGTACAGACTGACAGGCACTCAGCCAGTGACAGCCACGCACCATAACTAAGCTCTAGAACAGACACACACAGCTACACACAAAGTCCCATGCACGCCTTGCTGCCTGCGTGCTGTACTACCATTCACGAGGAACACAAGCGATACGTTTACCTTTTGATGTTCGGGAGCAGGGAGCACTGCGACTTGCTAGCCTTGGCACCGAACAACAACTCTATAGCCAGGTTCGGGTGTCGGTCCTTCAACTCCTGGGCGGTGGTGGCGTTGGTCAAAGGCACGGAGATGTTCATGAACGACGTTATCCAATCTGGAACACGCCACGCCCTGGAACACTTGCAGCCCGAGGGAGGGACACTGCCAGAGCTTTTAGTGGATGTGGGAAGGAAGTGTAAGGATCGTGGGAGTTCGGCTAGAGGGATGGACTTAATGTCCAGTTGGTTGACCAGCACCACCATGAAGAAGATGATGACCACTGCCACCACGGCAAAGACTCTGAGATAAAGCAAGAACAGTTGTAAAGAAGAAGATGATGGAAACGATGAACAACAACAACAACAACAACAACGACGAGGACAACAACAACAACAACAACAACAACAACAACAACAACAACAACAGGACAACAACAACAACAACAACAACAACAACATCAACGACGAGAACAACAACAACAACAACAACAACAACAACGACGAGGACAACAACAACAACAACAACACCACGGCAAAGACTCTGAGATAAAGCAAGAACAGTTGTAAAGAAGATGATGGAAACGATGAACAACAATAACAACAACAACAAAGGAAAAGGAAAAAAAGAAAAGAGGCCACCAAAATTACAATTCACATCGCACGGTTCTTTCCTTCCTGACACACCGCTGGACACGACTCCTTACACACACGCACGCCACTCCCAGACATTTATAGTTCTTTACACAGCCGCTTGCAAACACTGTACTGGTAAGACAATAAGTAATCTCTCGTTACAACCACATTCTCTATCTTGTGCGGGGCCTACAAACATCGTCAGCAGTGCTCTTGGTGTTGTGACTTGCTGGATATCGCAGTGACATGGTTTGAACAGGAATAACTTTACATACAAAGCATAACACTCGCCGGACGTCAAGGAAATGTATCGCCAGATGACCTCCGTGCAAAGATCAATAATAGCAGCCAGGATAGAATTTCCAAGCTACATTGTAAAGGAAGGTCACGTGAGCTATATACTCATTAAGCATTCTGTCACAATCTTCATTGCTTTTAAATACTGGAGGAGATAATAACACACACACACACACACACACACACACACACACACACACACACAAACACAAACACACATATACAGGTAACCAATTGTAACTCACTTGCACAACGTTGCCATCATCCAGCGGCCCTGCAAGCAAGATTAGATACGATTATGTAGAAATGCATCGAAAGAGAGAGAGAGAGAGAGAGAGAGAGAGAGAGAGAGAGAGAGAGAGAGAGAGAGTTGGGGGGAGGGGGCAGTGAAGATGACATTTTTTCCAAGGCCTCAGAGAAGGTTAGCCATGAGGTTCCCGAAGTTGCCAAGAGTATTAAATTTTGTTGTGTAAGACGTAGGAATGCTGTTCATCTGTCACTACACCCGTAAGAACACGTTTAGGAATCTGTGCCACCTCAGTTAGAGCCTTTGAATAAGATGGAGGTGTGGCGAGGAAGTGGAAACAAACCGAAACGGAGCACAGTGGCAAAAGCGCAGGAAGGAAAATTTTATGTAGGGAAGGGCGGCAGGCAAGTGTCCCGCAACATTATTACTTCAGATGGTTCTCCTTTATCGTATCTTAATATTTATCTTATTTCCTTTTTATAACTCTCTGCTTAACGATAACCTATCAAAACAAAAAGATCTCTTACAAAGACCACGACACTGAACAAGCATCATGCAGTAATTTACCAACAGATGTCATTAGAAGGTTGTAAATGAAAGGACATCATGAACACTAAGCAGGTGTAGCTATCAAAATAATCAGTGGGTCTCTCTCTCTCTCTCTCTCTCTCTCTCTCTCTCTCTCTCTCTCTCTCTATATATATATATATATATATATATATATATATATATATATATATATATATATATATATATATATATATATATATATATTAGAGATGTATCGGATGTTGAACTTCAGAGAATATGCAGATATCATTTTGCGGATGGATGCAAATGTGGATGCGGATATCAGTCTCTGCTAAAATGCTTCGAAGGCAAAGTCTTACCAAACTGATGACCTGCCAGTGCACATGTACTATGTAGGACTTATGTTCAGAAAGCCAGTTTACAACTTATGGATCAGTATTATAAATTTTCGAGATACTTAACAAATGTGGAAAGAAAACTATTTTATTATAATGCTTCAGTGCATTAAATTCTAGTAAGAAATACAACGAAAAGCCATCTATAATAGTAGCAATGATAATAAAACAATAGCTAATATTACCCTCCCTCCGAGAAAATTTGTTCATTAGCAACGCACTATATTAGCAGAAACACCTGGCGACAGGAAAACTCATGCGATATGCCGGCAATGTACAGTACGTACGTTGTGTGTGTGTATTCACCTAGTTGTATTCACCTAGTTGTAATTTTACAGGGCCTGGGTATCATACTCGTGTGGCCCCGTCTCCATATCTACACACATCCAACTTTCCTTTAAAACTATGCACACTCCTCGCTGACACCACCTCCTCACTCAAACCATTCCACACCTCCACACATCTTTGTGGGAAACTATATTTCTTTACATCTTTCAAGCATATTCCCTTGGCTATCTTTTTACTATGCGATCTTGTAGTTCTATTTAAGTTTTCCTCTCTCAACATCATTTGCTCATTATCCACTTCATCCAGTCCGTTCAACAGTTTATAAACCTGTATTAAATATTCTCTTTCTCTTCTTTGTTCCAAGGTAAGCAAATTCATTTCTTTTAATCTCTCCTCATAGGTCATTTCTGCCAATTCTGGAACCATTTTTGTTGCCATTCTCTGCAATCTCTCCAACTTCCTTATATGCTTCTGTTTATAAGGGGACCAAACCACTCCAGCATATTCCAATCTTGGTCTAATTACCGTACTAATTAATTTCTTCATCATATCTTTATCCATATAATGGAAGGCTAATCCAATATTTCTTTTATCAAATTATACGTTTCTCCAAACATCTTATCAATATGAGCCTCAAACTGCCCATGGTCTTGTATTATCACTCCCAAATCCTTTTCCTTTTCCACCTTTTTCAACACTACTTCTTCACCCATCTTATATGACCCTCTTGGCCGTCTTCCACTCTTCCCCATCTCCATCACATGACTTTTGCTCAGATTAAATTCCATTTGCCACCTCTTGCTCCACTCCCAAATCCTATCCAGATCTGCCTGTAAAATTTCACAATCTTCTTCACTCTTCACACACCTACACAACTTCGCATCATCCGCAAACAAATTAATATAGCTGTTTACTCCCTCTGGCATGTCATTAATATATACAAGGAAAAGTATTGGTGCCAACACTGAGCCTTGTGGGACTCCACTCTCCACCACCAACCAGTCCGACTTTGCATCCCTTATTACCGTTCTCATCTCCCTCCATCTCAAGTAGTTTTCCATCCACTTTAACACTTTTCCTTTCAGTCCTCCATAAATCTCTAATTTCCATAACAGTCTCATGTGAGGTACCTTGTCAAAAGCTTTCTTTAAATCCAAATATACACAGTCCATCCATCCCCTCTCTCTCTTGTATTTTGTCAACCACTCTTGAATAAAAGCTCAGTAGATTTGTTACACATGACCTCCCTTTCCTGAAGCCAAATTGATGATCCGATAATAACTTATGATCCTCCAGGAACCGTATCCAATATTTCTTTATCACCCTCTCACAAATCTTACCGACCACACTTGTTAGAGACACAGGTCTATAGTTAAGAGGCTCTTCCTTACTGCCTCCCTTATAAATGGGCACCACTTCAGCTCTCTTCCACTCTACTGGTACTTCCCCTGTTTCTAATGAACACCTTATAATATCATATAATGGATCAATGAATTCTTCTCTACACTCCTTCAATAATTTTCCTGAAACTTCATCTGGTCCCATCGCTTTATCATCTTTAAGTTCCTCCAATATTTTATATAACTCCTTTTTAGGTATCTTAATGTCATCCATGTGCACATTTCCTTGTACATTCTGAGGCTTTACAAACATTGTTTCTTCAGTAAATACTTGCTGAAACCTATTATTTAGCAATTCCGCTATATTCTTAGGGTCATCTACTATCCCTTGCTCTCCTTTTAATCTTTCAATGGACTCTCTCTTTTTAAGTTTACCATTTATGAACCTGTAAAACAATTTTGGATGTTCCTTACTCTTGTCTACAATATCTTTTTCAAATTTCCTTTCTTCCTCCCTCCTTACCCTCACATACTCATTTCTCGCCACTCTATATTTCTCCTTATTTAGTATATTCCTGCTCTTTTTCCATCTTTTCCAAGCCACATCTCTCTTTTCCTTAGCCTTAACACAAGTTGCATTAAACCAATCCTTTCTTTCTTCCTCTCTCGGTTTATACTTTGGTACAAATTTCATAACTCCTTCTTTATAATATTTCATAAAAATCTCATATTTCTTTTGCACTTCTCTGATTTGTAACATCTCCCAATCTAATTTTCTGAAATAATTTTTCAAACTTTCTGTGTCCATCTTTCTATAATTCAATCTACCACTCCTGTATGTCTCGTCCTTCCTTCGCTGTGTTGTTGCTATCTGCATTTCCATAACCACATGATCACTCTTTCCCAAAGGACACTTGTATTGTATATCTCCACATAGGTACACTTCTCTTGTTAACACCAAATCCAGTCTAGCCGGTTCATCATCTCCTCTATATCTAGTATTTTCCTTCACCCTCTGTTCCATCATATTTTCCATCATTAGATTAAGAAATCTCTCTCCCCATACTTCCTCTCCAACACCACTTACTAGATTTTCCCCATCCACCTCCTTACAATTAAAATATCCTACTAGTATCACCTTTCTTTTTCCAGATAATACACTTTCAAAACTTTGTAAAGTATCCTTGATCATATTGTCGTATTCCCTTAATGTCCAAGAATTTGTTTTAGGAGGTACATAGGTCACCATGATTATTAATTCTTTTTCATCACTTTTTATCCTTATGCTTATCACTTCTGCGTTGTTCTTCCCATACCAAACCTTATCCACATTTATTTATTTCTTCGTCATAATCATAACTCCTCCTCCACCTTTACTCTCCCTATCCTTTCTCCATATATTATATTTATTATCCAAATTTATCTTTGTTTTTTCATGCAATTTTGTCTCAGTCAAACACACTATATCAGGCTTTTCCACCATCATATAGTCTTGCAATTCCAATCTACTTGACAGTATCCCATCTATATTAGTATACATTACGGTCCACCCACTGCTTCCTCTAGGGGTTCCTCCGTATTCCTTCTTTCCACATACCACTTTCTGACTCTCTCTCCTATAAATCTCCAAAAAAACTTTTCTCTTTCCTCCTCAGACCGCTCATCATTTTTCCTTCTCGCCTCTTCCACCAATTCCTTATATCTTCTCCTCTCTTCCTCATTTCTATTCTTTCTCACAAACACCTCTTTACAACCTTCTATCTCTCTTAACTTTGATGTTCTATATAGGATATCCTCCGCAGATTGTTGTGACTTCAGTACTACTTTAATCGGTCTGCTCACTCCCTCCTTATACGGACCCAGTCTATGGATCTCTTCCACTTCTTCTTCTAGGTCTTTTTTTTTCATCATCATTTAGATTTTTGAACATATCTCTTACCGTTTTTAATTCTTCCTTAATTCTCTTAGGCTTATATGTTATATTTTGTTCTTTCATCCCAAATATTAACACACTCTTCTTCTTTTTCTGCTATTTCCCTTATCAATGTTTCCTTATTCTTCATTACATTAACCAGTTCCTTGGACCTTTCTTTTTTGTCTTCCTTCAAGTGATCTTTAATTATTTCTTGTAATCCAACCATCTCTGCTTCCCTCGACTCAGTCCATTGTGTTTACTTCATTTCCCATTCCCTTTCAAACCTTTCATTCTGCTCACTGATCATTTCCTTAAAGTCATCTTTCTCCTTTACTACTCTCTCCATTTTCTCCTCCAACCGTCTCTTGTATTTTTCAACCTCCACTCTCAAGTGTGCATTCTCATCCACCAATCGTTTTTCATTTTCCTCCAGTCTCTTAACTCTTTCCTTCAAAGCCTTGCGGAATTCTCTATCCTGCTCCTCCTCACTCCTCTGAATTTTTAATTCCTTCACCAACTCCTCAAATCTCTTCTCCAACATTACCAATCTACCTTGCAATGTTGCCCCTGTTGAAGATGGATTCATGCTTTGACTGGCCACTTTCGGCTTTGCTCCCTGGGCCTCATCAACATATTTTGAATTTGGTAATTTATTTCTTACCGGTCTATCCATTTTATTTTACTCTTCCTGGGAGCATGTGGGTGTGTGGTCACTGGGGGCCAGGCCTGGTAGCTACGTGTGTGTGGTGGGATGCGTTGGCGGCTGCTATGGCTGGCCTTTGTGTGGTTCCCGCTCTGTCGTTTGGAGTGTGGAGGTTCTCCCACCTCCGATCACTCCCATGTACACGCCACCAGGCTACGTTCACTCTGTACACTCGTTCACTCGCTCTGGTCGCCCCTCAATAGCAATAACTATTTTCACTCAAGCACATTGCTTAGCGTGTGGAGTGTTAGTTAGATGCCGCTCTGAGCAGGAGGCACGTCCGCTCTCCATGTGTGCGTGTGTGAGTATGTGTGTGACACCACAAAGGTATCAGGATTTGGGATGAAGGTGACAAGCAAGGCTGATAAGCCTCCTTACACACACACACACACACACACACACACACACACACATCTGTCGTTACTATAATGTTTCTAACATTCCATCATTCATAGTTTGCTATTTATTTACTATGTATTTGTACTTCATAGTCACTATGTAAAATTCGCTTCCTCCTCCTGTTCTTCCCCTAAATTCTAGACACATTATGTTGTGTAAGTTTGAAAGGAAATGAATACGTGATATTATTTGCTTTAGTTTTACTAGATGATTAATTTATTAGACACACATCAATAAATTTACTCCACATTTCTAAGCTCTGTCTGAACTGTAAGTCTGTAAGCACTAGGCAGTACTCTGCGAGTCTGTGATTGCGTGTCTCTATATTACTCTATAATCTAGTATAGGTTGTGCAATGCATAAAACACATCGGCACCCACACATCCTCTGTAGAGTGCGGATACGGATGTGGATGCGAATATATATTTTACCACAAATGCGTATGCGGACGCGGACGCAGAAGTTTAGTTTATCACAACTACTGACGCGGATGCGGATGCTGATGTGAAAAAATATGCGGATGTTCCGCGAATGCGAATGCGGATATCGGATAGATCTCTAATATATATACATACTAGCAGCAAAAATAACAATGAGGTCTGAAAACCATAAAGACAGCTCCAAGGTCTTTGGAACATAATGTACAGTACCACAGACATCTTACACGAGTTACTACCGAGAGGGTTAGGGCAACACTACGATCCCTTCACCTGTTATTGCTGGCTTCGATTGCTGTCGTTGTTGTTGCTGCTATTGTTGTTGTTGTTATTGCGTTACTTTCAGTGTAGATTGAAGGAGGAGGAATAAGAAAATAAGAGAAATAAAGAAGTAAGAGGAGAAGGAAGCGGTAAAAGTATGGTGAGAGATCATTTTTAGTTTAGTGTGCCCATTAAATATTCAATTTTCTATGTAATATTTACTAGGAGTCAAACAGGACAATATTTAGTTTAGTCCCTCTTCAATTCTGCGATATGCAACAATTAACGCCATTATAAACATTATATGAGTATATGTAATAATAATATAGGTACGGTTCATTCGAATTGCAGTGCATACATATCAAAAATATACAAGAGGAAATGGCGGGAAGAGGGCTTAAGAATTAGTTCGCTATAGTCTAGTGGTTTATCGCTCGGACCATGGTGGGATCGTTCTATGGTGGTACCAGTCCGTGCGTGGTGCCCTCAAGGGAACGACCTTGTTATGGTGTCTTGTGTTAAGAATATATAAGTACCTGAGTCTTTAAATATTGTAAGTTACTTCAAGGTATAATTTATTGTTTTAGTTCCCCTTTCATTTAATTTCGTCTATTAGTTTCAACTAAATTTAATGGGTGACTTGTATTTTTCAGGTATAGTGCTAAAAGTAATGGCACCAATCGCGATCTGTGTAGTTTTCATTGTTCGCCAGCTGGTTTAATTCACATGTTGGTCTTGCCTATCGCGCCGAACTGTCGCTCTTGTGGAAGCCCTATTAATAAAATATATTTACAGATATTCATGCCTACATACCTCATAATATAAACGTTTGGTTGTTTATCTATGTGTCTGATTGAAAATGACATAAAAATATGCAAATATATGTTCTTAATGGTGCAAAGTATGGATGTACCAGTGTCCCATCAAAATATTTTTTGCAAGTCTAATAGTACATACCTTATCACAAAATTGTCAGAGTTTCTGCATAAGATAATGCTCCACTCAAAAAAGCGTAGAGCAAATATCACTAAGTAGCATTTATAAAATAAATAAATAAATAAATAAATAAATTCGGAGTCTGTGCCGAAATAACCTGGCCAACAATACCGAAACCGAATTTTCCTAACTGCTGCTGCTGCTGTTATTACCACTGCTACTACTATTACTACTACTATTTCTACTACTACTACGACTACCACTACCACCACCATGTCCACTGTGGGGGTCAGTGTTACGGGTAGCTTTTGCGGCCAGCACTGAAAGTCTGTGACAGTGTTACACCCTCTTCTTACCACTAAATAGCAGGGCCGTTTCTAGCTATAGGCGGACAAGGCGATTGCCTAGGGCCCCCAAGCCACCAGGGGGCCCCCTGGGTAGCTTGGAAAATTTAAATCTCCTATAGTCCGTTCATCCAAAGAATCCAGGCCGAAACTGCTAGTTTGGCTGGCAGCCAGCCGCCACTAAATCTTCCCGACACTTAAATTTTCTTCAAGTACATTTATTTTTTTTCACTTAACTCAATAGATATACAAGTTTATAGCTTGAAGAAAAATAAATGTACTTGAAGAAAATTTAAGTGTCGGGAAGGTTTAGTGGCGGCGGGGGTGGGCAGGGCTGCCAACCGAACTAGCAGTTTCGGCCTGGATTCTTTGGATGAACGGATTATAAGTCACCCAGGGGCTCCGACGAAAAATTGAAATCTAGGGACCCCCCAAACAGCATCTTGCCTAGGGCCCCCACAAAGCTAGAAACGTCCCTGCTAAATAGGTACATCGAATAGCGTTACCTTGCGAGTTGTCCTTCAATGGCGGGGATTTGTCCTTTGGTCAATGAGTAGATTACATTATTTTTCTTCGTTTATTATGAAACAAATGTTCTTCACAGAATAACAAAGTTCGGCACCGTTCAGTCACACAACACACTCACGCTGCTGTTTCTCTCTCTCCGTGACTGTTACAGGGTTTAAGCGCCGGTACAGATCTGCTTATGAAAATGGAAGATCGTAGGACGGTGAGGGTGAAAGCATGACGTCACACATGTAACTGACCAATAGAAAATTGTACCGTGGAGTCGCACTTGGATGTGACCAATGGGATGCGTTATTCAACAAGCTGACGGGTGCATACCCTTATGCTATTTGAGTTACGGCAAAGTTTAACGACTTGTTTGCTGGCTTACCAGTGTTAATGAAACCGTCATGTTCAAGCCTCCTCTCCCTTCTCACTTATACCTACTTCCTATTCTGTACTGCTAGTTGCTATATTTGAAAAGGTCTGTTACACCACCACCATAATCACATCTATTACAACAATACGAGTAACTACTGCTACTCCAGATCTATCAGGCGAGATGACGTCCTATCTTGACAACCGTATATATTTCTTGGTGACAAAGTCACCGTTGTAAGGAATAGTACGTAGAGGTAATAGTATTAACAGTAGTAGTATACTAGCTTGTTGTAGTGGTACTACTACTACTACTACTACTACTACTACTAGTTCTACTACTAATAATAATAATAATGATAACAATAATAATAATAATAATAATAATAATAATAATAATAATATAGTTTTCTCTCTCTCTCTCTCTCTCTCTCTCTCTCTCTCTCTCTCTCTCTCTCTCTCGGCATCACTTATGATATCTTCAATGCTCTCCTGGAGGTAAAGGTAGACAACCCTATCTTGAGTTTATTTAACATGTCTCTCACTGCAGGCAAGCTTCCCCACTCTTGGAAAACAGCCATCATCATCCCAATCCCCAAAGGGGATGGCACCTTTCGCCCTATTTCTCTCACCAGCTGTCTGTGCAAGATGATGGAACGGGTATCATGATCCTCGGACTCCTACAACACCATACCTCAGGAAGATCTTGGGAGTACTGACGAGTGTAGGTGTAGCCGAGGCCTGTATTAACGTTGTTATGTCACCACTACAACCCGCCTGGAACCCTCATCTTGTCAGTGTTGATATTCACTCTCTGCATCAGCCCAAGAGGGACTGGCTCCCTCATGTGCTGCAAGACATGTTCATGACTAAATTGTCCAAGTACCCACACGTTCAGGCTATTCATGTTTATTGGTCAGTTAATGGCAGCAGGTCTGGATGTGGGCTGTTCATCCGTGACTACATCTCTGCCAATCTCTACACTGACACTGAGGTTTCCAGGCGGCTCCCTGCACACATGTCTTCCACTAGAGCAAAACTGTATGCTGTACTGGAGGCGCTCCATATTGTGGCGCTTCTCCATAAGAATGTATATTTCTTCATTGACAGTCAGACTGCATTGTATGCCCTTCAATCGACCTCCCCCATGGACTGTGATCTAGTTAATAAGTGTCTTGATCTCATCCACACCCTAGAAGGTGCTGGTGCCACGGTCCATTTCATCTGGATACCCTCTCATGTGGGTATTCCGCTAAATGAGAAAGCAGACCGCCTTGCTCAGTGTGCCCTACAAAATGACACAGTGGACCGTGGCACTGAGCTAGTACAGTCTGGGTTATGTTAAGAGTAGCATTAAGGACTTTGTACATAGTAGCATTAGTGATTAGTTGGAACTTTGTTGCTATAGGGGCAGTGGCACTGTGGCACTAGTCTTCACTCTGCACGTGTCTCCCAGAGCTGTGCTTACACGTATGGGAGACACACTGCATCACACGACAGGGTGGCAATGAGGCTCAGATTAGACTACAAATACTTTTGGGAAGTCAGTGCTTCTCCTGATGTGTGCTGTGTGGTATGTGCTGCACCAAGGGAACACACTCTGCGTCACTATATCATGGAATGTCCTCTCATTGCTAAATTTAGGCCGCAAGGTCAACATGACTTGTATAGCCTCATTGACCATCTCCTATATAGACTCAACCACTCTCAGGGATATACTCAGGGAATATCCTCAGTTTGCTCCCAGACTGTAGGATGTTTATGCAATAAGGTGTGCAATATCTGTATTCATTTATTTAAGTTCTTGTATTCTTGTTATGTATACTGTCTATTTATATATTTCTGATACTTTAACCTTAAGTTTTTGCCCAAGGGGTGGGTGGCAAGGTCCATCTTCCTCCTTTGTTGTATTTATTTATTAATTCAACAATAAATGTATCAATCAATCAATCAATCTCTCTCTCTCTCTCTCTCTCTCTCTCTCTCTCTCTCTCTCTCTCTCTCTCTCTCTCTCTCTCTCTCTTTAATAGTGTACCTAATCGTAGTAGTAGTAGTAGTAGTAGTAGTAGTAGTAGTAGTAGTAGTCTAGCTTGCAGTGGCGTCGTCTGGCAAAACCCCATGCAGATGTTATTATTTTTTTTTCCTTTAGCCGCGGATAATTACACTTCAGAAGAAATATTTCAGAACTATACATTAACGGGCCACTAAAGACTAAAGATCGAAGTTGTAGTTTCCCATTTTCAGTGAATGCAACATAGGATGACCCCTCTATCGATATAGTTTAATTTGACACATTTCGAAGTCACCACACGACTAAAGGAAGCACAGAAATAGAGCTTTTTTTCAGAGTAGTATCCCCTAGACTTGCCTATAAGGTCTGCGCTCAGCCCTCAATGTTTTCAGTCCCAAGAAACGCCCCTGAGTAGTAGTAGTAGTAGTAGTAGTAGTAGTAGTAGTAGTAGTAGTAGTAGTAGTAGTAGTTGTTGTTGTTGTTGTTGTAGTTCTCAACCTTTTTAATTTTATGTACCCCTCGAAGTCTTTCAGTATTGATCATGTACCCCTTACCCACAATGCAGCGTCTGGAACGGTAACAATAAATGCATGGTTTATTGACTTACTTTATTAAGCTTAAATTGTGTTATATAATTATGACGAGCAGACAAAATCTTTAATTAACATTAGTATGTTTCTATGAGGTAGTGTCGATAGGAACTGGTACCTCACAGGGAGACACTATATGTGACTAACATACAATACATTTGCCAAAAAGGAACTATATCAGACAATTTTCGATCATTATGGTAGTGAACTAGTGTTGCTTGCAGCTAGTTGCAACTTGTAACTAGTAACAGTGATAGATAAGTTACTGTGTGTGTGAATAACGTATAAGATAATAAATCAGAACAAATATTATAGGTTTGCAAGGTTGTATGGCAACTGTAATCCAAGAGAGCTTTCTCTCAAGTGATATAACTCCAAGAGTTTCCTTGTTAACGTTGTTAACGTGTCCTTGTTCTAGTGAAGGTCACATCCAGCCTAGCACATGTAGGCCACATTGTATACTACAAACAAATTTGCAGCTATTCAAAACTGAAGCATTTTGAGAAACCTGCCACGTACCCCAAAAATTCCTCTCATGTACCCCTGGGGGTACGCGAACCCCAGGTTGAGAACCCTGTTGTAGTAGAAGTAGTAGTATATACTATATTATGAGAGAGAGAGAGAGAGAGAGAGAGAGAGAGAGAGAGAGAGAGAGAGAGAGAGAGAGAGAGAGAGAGAGAGAGAGAGAGAGAGAGAGAGAGAGAGAGAGAGAGAGAGAGAGAGAGAGAGAGAGAGAGAGAGAGAGAGGAACTCTTGACAGTTTGGGGAGAAAAAAATATATTAGTTTTCCATAAAGTGTAAACGTTTTCTGTGTAAATCTCAGTGAAAGAAGACGAAGCGTACTGAGGCACACCGGCTGTCGTCTGCTAGCCAATCACCACTACAGGAGACATTTAACAATCTTTCAGCCAATCAGAAACCTTGTTGCATATCTTCTAGGCAACCAACGACCAACCAGGGACGACCACGCGCAAGGAAGTCTAGAAGCATCAGTTGTGTTTTGACATCAGAGGTGGGAGGACACGCGGCGGCCTACCCTGGACAACACTAACTCAGCGTGCCGGGCGTGAGTGTTGTTGAGTGGGCGTGAGGGCGTGAGTAGTGGGAGGGCCTTGTGGGTGTGGAGTGGGCGTGGGTCGGTGTGGTGTGGGTGAATGGGCCGTGGGAGTGGGTGTTCCTCAGTCCGACATTGCTTTATTTTCTGTTTCTCTCTTATCTTGTTGTTGTAGTTGTATTTTCCACCTTGTTTTATGCTTTTCGAAGTGACTGAGGTGAATGGGTTGGGATTGGGCGAGGGGGGCGTGGTAGCGGCGTGTGTATTACGTGGTCGGACATTATTGCTTCCTCCCCATCACATTCTAACACTATAAAATCTACTCCTTTTAACTATTTCGTATTTCCCAAGGTTGTCTGTGTATTTTCACGTGTAGGAATAGTGATGTGGGATAGTACGTGTCATGTGAGTAGTGTGTCGTGTCATTTATCCGCCTATTTCTTCCTCTTCTGATACTAAAAAAAAAAAAAAATACTTTTTAACTATTTCGTATTTCCCAAGGTGTTCTGTGCAGGTTCTCTGGCAGGAATAGTGGTGTGGGATGGTACATGTGTTGTGTGAGTAGTGTGTCGTGTCATTCATCCGCCTCGTGGGTCCGTGGGGTCAGGAACGCATCAATAATAGGAACAGTGATGGTGGATAAGTGAAAATAGCAAAAATGGTAACAAATAAATGAAAAGTAGGAAAAAATAGTATCACAAATTGATGAAATAAGCTAAACAGTAACATGGATAAATGAAGATAGTGAAAATAATAATAGGAACAGTGTTGGTGGTATCAATAGCTTTTGATCCACGAGGCACACCACTCGCCAGGGAATTGACTGTTACGTGAGGTTTGGACAGAGCTGGCCTGCTACTATTGGCTAGCGTTATGTATGTTCTTACGGTAGGTGGTACTATGCGGCGGTGAATGGTAGATGTTGCTAGTACTTCATCTTTTTTTTTTAATTTTTAATGAGTTGGCTATGTGACGTGAGATGTGGGCAGAGATGACTACTATTGGCTAGCGTTATGTATGTTCTTATGGTAAATGTTTCTAGTACATAATTATTTTTTCTCTTCGGTACCGTGACGTGTTTCCATATTCTGCTTGCTATTTGGTGATTTTATGCAGCTTCAGAAACGTGTGGGGATTAAAATAGTGAAGACTCTAGCCCATTAATTTTCTGACGTCCGTAGACCCTTCCTAATGTTAATGAAATCGTCTAATACACAAAACTCGTGATAAAAAAAATGCGTCTTAGTACTGAAGGAGTAAACTTTTGCTTCTAATGTGTTAACTAGCATGAAGTTTGCAGGGTGAGTATGCGTCGGTGGTGTGATGGAAACAGGGAAAGAGATAAGGATTACTCTGATAACGTCCTGTTGTGTTCTGCAGCCTTCATGATGGCGTGGACGTGGCAGAGGACCTCCCTTACTCTCCTGGTGGTGGTGGGACTCCTGCTGGCCGGCGGAGCAAAGGCTGACGACGAGGAAGAAGTGACAGTAACAGAGGAAGTTGTTGTAAGTTGTGTGGAAAATTTGACTAAGCTAATGTGAAGAACTAATGGTTGGTGGTTCTCTCTCTCTCTCTCTCTCTCTCTCTCTCTCTCTCTCTCATGTCAAATTTTGTATTCATGTAGTAGTGACAGGAATTACCTACCTGCTTCTGTATTCCCAACTTCCTATGACTTGATTTTATTAAGAGGGAGGTTTTAAGACATCCCTTTCTTATGGCTAACTCTCTTTGGGCTGCATGGGGACTGGCAACTGAGTGGGCCTTTTTTTTATTATTTTTATTACCTTTGGTCAGTTTCCCCTTCTTACATAAACAAAATTATATCAGGTTGGCCTTTAATGGTTTTTTGTTTGATTGGTGTTGTCAGACGCACATTTGCCAGGAGATTTGGGCCTTGGTGACTAACTGGTGACTGGTGACTGGTAATTGTCCACCGATGAGTTGCAGAACCTTATTTTTGCCAGAGTTAGTGAGTTGTACATAATGGGAATGAAGTGTGATTTACCAAGTGTTGTTCATACAGCCTTGGTTCTTGTTATAGTTGTAATATTGGGATTAGAGCAAAGATCACTGTAACTAGTGTAAGAAGGAACACTTACTTTGCATATCAAGGAAACTGGTGCCATGTATTAATTTTATTTATTTTGTAATATGCAAGGGAAGCTTTTGTAATACAGAGAAATTGGAGGGAGATTATTTGTGTGGGTGTTGTCAGGCTTCCCTGTGCTGGAGGGGAGCATCACTTGCCTCAGTATAGACCAAGTTTCCGCTGGTGATTTCTGAATGCCTACTGAGTGAATGGTGGCAGTCCTGTGTGTGTGCCATCCTTCCTCAGTAGTAAACAAAGATGTCATATCACTTGCTGGGTTCATTTGTAATTAGAATTGGAACTCATCTTTTCTTCAGTTCAAGTCTGAACTTATGATTGCCCCTCTCACTTTATTTCTGCTGTCTTGCTGCTCTCTGTTCTGTCTGTATGAGAGGAAAATAATTATGAAGGCTGTTGCCGTTACATTCCATAATGGAGAGGAATTGTAATGCTTGTGTTGAATATATTCTCAGCAGTATCACATCTTAACTTAAAGATTCTAACTTTTTCACGTCTGTTGTTGAAATTTATTGCTGTTATCCTTATTCTGAGGTGGCATCAAGTAAACATTATGGTGGTGTATGCCCCATCATGGCAGCTTCCCCCACCAGCATTAATGATGTTGGCCCATGTTTCACTAGGCAGCTTTCCACTTGTTTCACTACCATGGCTCCTCTACTAGAACCTATATTGCTGGATTTTTATTTCAGGAGAAGGGAGAGGAAGTTGAAGATGTAATTTACACCACACCAAAGCAGATTGAAAATGCACATCTCATGGAGACCTTTGATGATTCAGTAGCTTTTGAGAAGAGGTGGATTCGATCTCAAGCCAAGAAGGAAGGAGTGGATGATGATATCGCCAAGTACAATGGTAATTAAGATTGTCAGTCACACACATACTCCACCTGTCTTTACTCTTCATTAACTATACATTGCAACAACCCTCATGTCATTACACAGCCATGTCACACTGTCTTCTCCCTCTTATTTTGAAATGTCCTGCTCTCCTTTGCTCTCCTCTCGCTGACATCTCTACAGAACAGGGATGGGCAAGTTTTTCATTGCTAGGGCCACATTAATAAAAATTACTGTTATAGGGCCACATACTACATAAACCCAAAATCATTAATATTTGAAATACAAAATTAAAGGCTTCTAAAGAAAAGGCATTCTCACACATGTGCACACTTGCGGGAAGAAAATGAAATGCTCACTATACTATTTGGCGTTGTTGCGCTTTCAAATTTACTAACATTTGTTGGGCCGCATGAATTCCTTTGGCGGGCTGCATGTGGCCCGCAAGCCGTAGTTTGCCCACACCTGCTACAGATGAACCTTACTTTACTTTGTCTTCTAATCTTTCAGCTAACACATCTATAGAGTCTTTAAAATAAACCGTCAATGTATATCTCTTCAGGTTACTTTTTTTTTTTTTTTTTTTTTTTTTTTTTTTTTTTTTCACATTAAAAGTTTAGTTAATGAAATTCCCTTCCCCTCTTAAACCTCATTTTACCTCTGATTGTTGTTTTCTTAGAATTAACTATCTTATCTTGGACTTACTCATTTCTTTGACTACCACATCCAGTTCATCCAGATTAGGTAAAGCAATCATTACTCAGTCTTCAGTTATATACTCTTTCTCCAAACTCACTCCTACTGCATTAAAGCTTCATATATTAACATCTCTGTTTCACTTTGGTAGATTATCAAAATTTTAGACAAGAACACTACTTGTATGCACTCCTTTATGTATGGTCTTGTTGAAAAAGCATTATTCCACAGGTGTTTGGGAACTTGAGGAATCAGAAAAGATGCCCCTTATTGGTGACCGAGGGCTGTTGTTGAAGTCAAAGGCTAAGCATGCTGCCATCTCAGTCCCCCTGAAGAAAACCTTCAACTTTGTAGACAAACCTCTGGTGGTGCAATATGAAGTCAATCTGCAGAATGGCCAGGAGTGTGGAGGGGCTTACATCAAGGTGAGGTCATCGTATCTGCTTTTGTATTTCATATCAATATGTATTTAAAATGTTAGTAGTTGTCACTTATTTACTTGATGTTCTCTCCTTATTTAGGAAAGATTTCTGCACATTTTAAGGAACTTTCTCTCATTTGTGATTTTCTTTCTGCTTACCATGTTACTGGTTATTGTCCAAATAGTCTGGGAAGTAAATGACTGCTCTCCTTGCAGCTCCTGACTGACCAGGATGGAGGGGTGGACTTAAACAACTTCAATGACAAAACCCCATACACCATCATGTTTGGACCTGACAAGTGTGGAAACGACTACAAGCTGCACTTCATCTTTAGACACGTCAATCCTCTCAATGGCGAGATTGAAGAGAAGCACGCAAAGGCAACTGTATGTAACTTTTTTATACATCTTATAGAAACTGTTTTCAGATTGTGTAATGTATGGAATTTAATGTATTTGAATTTTTGTAATTTGCATATTTAATTTCTTGGTTACATAATAGTTGAGCAAATGTGGTGATTGATAATTCTAAAGCTTTTCTTCAATCAATATCATTAACAAATTGTCAAAGTTTTGTTTTTTGTTGTCGTAACATTGGTGGTAGTAACGCTTTACATTTCATAGTAACTGGTACACATATAATATGATTTTTATGATGTCCAAAACTTGATGTTGACATTTTTCAGAATCCGCGTGAAAGAATTGAGGAGCCATTCAAGGACAAGAAACCACACTTGTTCACCCTGGTGGTGCGGCCAGACAACACTTATGACATCTCTCTGGACCAGGAGGTGTGTGTCAGGATGGTAGTTACACCATGCAGGAATCAATTATCATGCTGTCATCAGGCTCAGGATTAGTTTATTAACATGCTGGTTTAAAGATAAAGGGATTTCAATTTACTTTAGATTTTAAATCTGTCTGTCTCACAAAGGTGATGACCTGGTTAAGCAACTTGTTCCTTTGGTTCTATTAGGGAGAAATGCATGTTTTATGTGGAAATATTACTTTTTTGCCTCATTTATTTGTAGGTGGTGAACACTGGTAGTCTGCTGGAGGACTTCTCGCCACCAGTCAACCCACCTAAAGAAATTGACGACCCTGAGGACTTCATGCCTAAGGACTGGGATGAGAGGGAGAAGATACCTGACCCCGAGGCCACAAAGCCTGATGACTGGGATGAGGATGCCCCCATGCAGATCCCAGACCCTGATGCAGTGAAACCCAAGGGCTGGCTGGATGATGAACCCGAGATGGTGCCGGATCCAACTTCTGAGAAACCTGAAGACTGGTGGGTATCACTTGCATCAGGACTTGTATGTGGTAGTAACGCTTTGCAGGTTGAGATTACTTGAGCCAGTGTTTCAGATGTCAAGGATGATACATTGTGTAGAAACCAGATTGTTAACTTAAAATCTTAATATCTTTTAGTGTGAAAAGTCCCATCTAACCTGAAGCATTGTGTAGGTTTGTTACTCATTGGATGTTTTCATTCTTCAGGGATGATGAAATGGATGGTGAGTGGGAGGCAGCTTTGATCAACAATCCCAAGTGTGCTGAGGCTCCTGGGTGTGGGGAGTGGAAGGCACCCGTGATTGATAACCCAAGCTACAAGGGCAAGTGGAGGCCACCAATGATTGATAACCCGAACTACCGTGGGAAGTGGAAGCCACGCACCATCCCGAACCCCGATTACTTTGAGGACCTGGAGCCCTTCAAGATGAGGCCCATTGTAAGGCAGCCAACTCATTGCTGAGTGAACACCAGTGAAAAGTTAGCTTTTTGATGACTGAAGCTTATGTTTGGATTCTGTGATGAAGTTCTCATTTCATTATCATTTTGCAGGCTGCTGTTGGTCTTGAGCTGTGGTCTATGTCGGACAACATCCTCTTTGATAACCTCCTTGTGACTGACAACATGGCCGATGCCAATCAGCTGGCTGCAGAAACTTATGATCTGAAGATAATGAAGTTGGAGAAGGGACAGGTAAGCTGAAATAAATGAAAAAACAAGGTTCATCAAAAATGGTTGGAATTACACTGTTATGAGACGCTCACATCAGTCTACTGGAAGAGGTCACTGCATAGCAGGTGCAACCATCTTATGATAGACTAATTCCTTTTCTCTTTCTCTGTAGTTTGATTACATTCCAGAGTCTGGAGTTAGCTAATGATCTGTTTTTTGGAAAGGTGTTTCGTGATTACTTGCCGCACATTTTCAGACATTCTGGATGGAAGATGGATTTTTTTTTTTTTTTTTTTTTTTTTTTATTATTATTATTATTATTATTATATTTTTTTTTTTTTTTTTTTTTTTTTTTCTTATGATAAAGCTTCCAATCAAATGTTGGCCAACTTTGCAACTGTGTTTAATAGTTGTTTTTTGTGTTGGCGACTGGCTGTGTCCTGACACTGCCAGTGGGGATACACCTTCCGGACTTGGGGTAAATGGATGAACTCCACTCCTTGGTTTTGGCCATCCTATGCCATGACATGTATTTCTCCAGCAATTTTCTTCTTGATTTATCTAATATGGTGGATGCACCAACCTGACGAAGAAGAAGAAGAGGTCAGCGTAATGGGTAGATTGAAAAGTCATGCAAGATTTCCTGCACATTTCCAGTTTGGTCACAGCACTTTTAAGATGTTAAATGTATACCTAAATTTATTATCAGCTAACCTTGAAGACTTGTATTCTTTGACTAATCAGTATTTCTATTCTTGTGTAGTTCTTAAAAATTACTCAGGTTTTGGCTTTTTAAACTTGGTTGTGTACATATGGGATGTAGTGTGGTGACATTTTGACCATTTGTAACATGCCAAAGTGTAGCAGTGTGACAGCACACCATTAAAGAGTGCAGCACTCCCCTTCTTAGCCAACACTGTGGGGGAAGATCAAGAAGATCTCCAATCATAAACCTGTAGCGTGGATCCTCTACATGCTGTACATTATTGTACCAGTTGCAACAGTCCTTTATGGTCTTGGCAAGTGGGCATACAAGGTACATGGTGGAGAACAGGCTGTGTAGGGTATTCTTGTGCACTGGTGTATCTCTTGCAGTATTACTGAATGGTAAAACTTTACCAAAACTTAAAACATTGAGCTTAATACTGCTAGTCTTGTAGATGGACAACTCTAAGCTTTAAGCTGATAAATATTTAGAAATTAACAACCATTGTACTTTCATTGTATGTGGTACATTTACAAGTCTGTAGAGCTTTGAGATGACTAGGTAGTATTGATGGCATAGATTTTTTTTATTTTCATCAGATCGTAAAGCTCTGATGTCAATGAGACGAACTCCATCAATACAGTGTGTTGTAACCTGTTGGTGCAAGTACTGATGCTTCATGCCAAGTAGTTTTGCATCTTGCCACTTTGAATTTTAGGTTGGTGTGTTCCGGCGTATCATCAATTACTCTAATAAAAACCCGTGGCTGTACGGTCTCTACGTCCTGCTTGTGGCCATCCCTGTAGTGTTGATCTTTACTTGCTGCTGTGCTGAGACAAAGGTAACCAAGACCTCTCTTATTTGTATTGAAGTATTGTGTGGTATTAGTATTTGCTTCAGTTATTGAAAAAATCACCACCTCCATTCTCAGAAATTATTGATGGAGATTACAAAAATTACTGAAACATTGAAGTTAATGAATTCTTGCTTTGAATTAAACATGTCATTGCCTCACTGCTCACACTAATGGTGCTGCTCTTGCCAGGAGTCAAAGAACGCCAAGCGGAAAAAGACTGACGAGCCAACAGAAGACGACCCCCATGCTGAAGAGGAGGAAGATGCAGCAGCAGGCAAGGCAGGGGAGGAATCTGCAGAGAATGATGCTGCTGCTGCTGCAAGTGAAGAGTCAACTGAGAATGTAGACAGTGACACAGCTAAAGATGCCAAAGATGAGGAAGAGGAAGAGCAGAAAGAGGAGGAAGACAAGGACACAAAGAGTGATAAGGAGGAGGTATGAAACTTTTTTTTTTTTTTTTTTTCCAGGAATGTTGGTGCAAGAAAGTGAGGTTTTTAAGAAACTTGAGTAGAAGACTCGTATAGCTTTGATTTTCAAACAATCCTCCCATGGTTTTTATCTTGTCTGCTACTTATCTGAAGTTTTCTCTCTGACCATTGTATTGCTGCTTTGGTAGATGATTATTGTTCTTAATTCATTGCTTGGTGTTCCTGAAGGTTCTGTCCTGTTATCCATCAACGATCTAAATCAGTGGTTCTCAAAGTGGTGGATATAGACCCAGTGTGTCGATGGGACCATCCAAGGAATTGACAAATAGCTGGGTGAATGGTGAATGTTACTGTAGGGATCAAAGGGACCATTGAAACTTTTACCTAATCTAGAGTATATGTAAAAATCTGAAGAGAATCGGGTACCATTAAATTAAAACCATATTTTTCAGTAATTAATCTTGAGAAATTTAAGCAGCATTGGCAACTACCTTCAACCAACCCTCATTGTCTCACAGCTGTACTGCACATTCATACAACTGGACATCTTTCAAAATATCTTTGATGTAAAAACAAAAAAATAATTACTACTACTACTACTACTACTTTATTTTTGCCATCAGAATCATTTTCCTTGAATTAAAAGATAGGGGGTCGATGGAAATTTTGTAACATCATTGGAGGAGTCACTGAGTTCAAAAGTTTGAGAACCCCCATTTTAAACCAAACTTCTTGTCCGATCCACTCCTATGTTGATGATAACCACTGAGCACTCTTCCAAGTCTTTTCATAGATGACCAAGCCTTCTGGAAGTAAACAGATCACACAGGAAAGCCACAGAACACCCAACTTTTGATCTCTCTAATATTTTATTTGGGCTGAGCAAACAAAGTGCTGTTCAGTGCCCTTCAAAAATCAATTCCTCCATCTGTTAACTCGAGACAACCTTCCAGACAACTGTTCCCTCTTCAGTGACATTCATCTGTCTCCCTCATCTACACTTACATCCCCGGTCTGTCCTTTACTTGCTATCTAAATTGGCAACTTGTATCTCATCTCTAGCTAAAACAGCTCCTATGATGCTAGGCATTCTGAGTCCTCTTTACCAGTTTTTCTTAGCATGTCATTGCTAACTCTGTGTAGGAGCCTTATCTGTTCATATAGGGAGTATGATTCTCAGACATGGCAATGATGTTTTTAATTTTCTGTTTCAGGAGAGTCAGCCCCGCACCTCCCCAAGGCTTCGTAAGTCTCGAAGAGAGTAATGGATGTATGGAAGTCACTTTGTTGTCATGGTAATCAAGATTCTTAGGTGATTGGAGTGTGATGATTAGCAAGAACGAATATTTGATTGGATTTTTATATGAGGCCTTATGATGCTAAATAGTACAGTATATAAGCAGTTTTATGCAAAATACCTCATTAGATGATTTTGGGGTAATGGGACTACCAGACTGTTCTCATTTGTTGAAGTTCTTTGCATCTTGAGATGCAGTGGTATTATAAGATTATGGAAGATGTTATTTTACATGCAGAGAAGAATGATCTTGTAACACATGCATCATTCGTACCTAGTCACTAGAGGATCAAATCTTATGAAATGCCTTTTCTGTATACACTTCTGCTTACCATGCCAAGCTCTCCACTCTAGGGCAAGTGTGTACTGTGATAGCTGGACATTTCTTTCCTCTCCTCTTCAGAACATTCCTTTGTTCCTCATTGACAGAGTAGTTGAATTAGAAAACATTGAGGCATAACATGTTTGAAGGGAAGAAATCTGTAAAGTGAAAGGAGCTTTAGTTTACCACAACTTGGGTTCAATATGACTAATTATGTGTTTCATGTTCACTTTTTTGTAAGTGGAATGTGGTAATGTTTGCATATCATCTCTACGGATTATAAGTACTACTTTCTTATTTAAGATGGTGTTAGGCGACTAGATTTATCTGTAAATGCTGTTGTTTATGTAAGTTTGACCAATCTTTTATGATCTTGTGAAGAGGCTGCAGCCTAATCTTTCTTGTATTTTAGTTGTTAGTTTTACATTCCCTTCACTTGGCAAGGAAGTGCAAGAACATAAGCATGTACATCATGCTTCACCATGCGGGTAGACACTCATCTATTGTCACATGATCACTTGAATCCCTAAATTCCAAAATAATTGGGGTTGGTAGTGTGCCATCCAGGTGTCACTGTAATTGGCTGACCAGTGATTGGCAGCTGCAGTCCTCCAATCCAAAGCCTGGACACACTGTGCTTGTAAGAACCAAGTGATTTAAGTATTTACTTAATTTCTTTTGGCATTGGTACTTGTTATTTTCACAAGGAGTGCAGAGCATCACCATTGTTATATGATGTAAATGTTTTATGTCTCAAGCTGAGAACTGCTGACCAGGTAGTAAACCTACATTGTATGAGTATTGGTCTTGTGGCTGATGGTTCCCGGCTAATGTGATGTAACACCCCAACTGCCCTTAACCTGATGCAGTTTGTCTCCAATATTTATTCCTGCCTGTATGTTGTACAGAAGCTTTTACAATAAATATTTTCACTGAATCACCTTTTTTATAACCTTTGTTAGTTTAATGTTACAGGGAAGCTGCACAGCAATGTCAGGTTGATTAGTATCTTTAAGTGTCCCATTAGTAAGTCATTGCAGTTTTAAGTAAATACATACAGCATCCTTATCTTTATTCTAATAGATAAATATCATAGGCCAGAAGTCATGACGTCAATAAAGTTGCTTTCTCAACCCCACTCCATGTCTGCCTCCCCATCCCCATTCTTGTTCTTCGTCTCAGATCCTTCCTAGCACCTCCATCTGAGCCACCTGCAATGACGTTTTGCAATCAGGTTTTCTCCATTAAAGTTCGTTAAAATTCCGCTATCTGAGTGATACGGCTGTTAATTGTAGGCCCGATAAATATTTACAAAAAATCCCTTCTCCAAGAATAGTAAGCTTAGGGAACTTGAGTGAAATTTAGGTTTTTCGAGTGGGATAGACCATTTTTGCTACTTTTAAAAGTCTAAGGGGGAAAATTATATTTAAGCAAAAATTATCACCGCTGTATTCGCTACGTTTAGGAAAAACCCAAATAAGGTATTAACCAAACCCATCATTATAATCGTGGGAGGGGGGGAACTGCGTCTCCTCGGCTGAAATCAGTCAGAGCACTGAGCGTCCATTGTGAAAGCAGCTTAGCAAATGGTGGAAACTGACGTGGTTGACCCTCTCTCAAGAGAAACAAATGCAATACTGTAGTAATTCCCTGCATGGCGGGCTCTCATTGGGCATTCCTAGCTATAGTCGACCGTTCGTGATTGGTTTTGCCGTGATGCGTTATTTAAAACCTTGACTTTCACCCTTGTTGCTGATAAGGAACAAAATGAAATACATCGACCACACGACAATACCAAATTATAAGATAATCACAAGTGTAGGTAAACAATCATATATAGAGAATGGAGGTGCTGTATCTAGACAAACATTGATATAAAGGGCAGGTATTGAGTAACGGAGATATATAGATATGCTGAGTATACTTATTGCAACACAGAGACAATTATTCAGTGATATGCAGAAAGATGGACAGATGAATAAGTGGTGTGTAATGAGAAAAGGAAAACAACTTTATGGCACCTTGCATGTCCAGTAGCATTACACACATTTAGAGATCAAAAGTATACAGCTCACACTGACGTAGATGTTTAAAAGATTATTTAATAGAATCAGGTGCAGATAACATAGATGGAATAAATGGATAGAATTAATGTCAGCAGAGATATGAAGAGATGATATAGACAAGAAAAGACATTCGTGAGTGTAAAAATAAGGGAAAATAATACAAATAAGGGTACAAAGGAAATGAGAACAGGAAACGAGTAATAGACGAACAAGAGATGAAAATAAAAAGATTAAAAACGGACAGCAGACCTGTAAAGATAACTAGGTGATGGTAGACGGAAATGGTAATGAACGAGATGAGATGTCGAGGTGATAACATGGAAGGGAATGAGTCATGGCTGAACAAACTTGAGATAAAATAATGTACAGATGAGAATATGAAAAAGTAATGAGTGACAAAATAAGGTGCCGAGCGGATGGCAATAGGGCGGCTGTGGGGGAGAGGGGATGGAAGAGGGAGAGGAGGGGATGGGAGGATAGATGAGGCAGGGTTAGGGGGAAGGAGGACACTGGTGGATCGAGTCATGTATCAGTAACCGCCCACCTCAGCCACCTCGTCTGTGCGTGGCCCTCCTCCCTGCGGCACTCCACACACACTGCCGCTGCTGCCTCGCCTGTGTCTGCTGCTGTAAGGTGAAGGATAACACAAGCAGTAATTCAATTCCGCCCAAGGAGTGTGGTGGTGTGGTGTAAAGTGAGCTAATGTGAAAAAAAGTGCAGTGGCTTTCCTATATTCCCAAGCATCCGTCATTTTTTCTGAGCTAATCTCGAACTTTGGTGTTTGTTCATCGTTATTTTATTTTATTTTTTTTTTTATCTAATTCTTTCGGCATCGTAAGAGGTGCTCAGAATAACATTTATCTTTCATTAAAGCTATCGGCTGTGAATACATTGAAACTTGATCATTTCCCAACCAACATTGAAAGATATCGCCGCTGCAGCACCTCGCCCCGCACACCTGTGGGTGAGTGAGTTTTACTGCCGTGTGCTAACACATATTTTCACTCGTCTATCACCACCGACAACATCCACTACCCATATTTAATTTCAAGTTTTTTATTCATTATTTATTTGCCTTGAACATCTTGTCACACTTCATCTCCGCCCAGTCCTCACCCAACCTGCCAACACAGTGCCCTCTTCAGCCAACCTTTTGTTGATTCCCCTAATACACACATATATTAACCGTAACACTTTTAATGTGTGTGTGTGTGTGTGTGTGTGTGTGTGTGTGTGTGTGTGTGTATGAACCAAGGGTGGCGTGTGTCCTGCCAGGAAGTCATCGGGCAGGAGTCAGGCAGGGCGGGACGTGCTCGCCGCGGGAGAAACAGCTGATCGTTGGGTAATTCCTCCTCGCCAGCAGCGGCTGCTCCACGTGTCATGATGAAGAAGGTGTTCAGGTGAGGTGAAGCGTCACCAGCTCGCTTCCCGCCAACACGCCACCTGCATCGCTTGCCTCATTGCATGCATTAACAAACTTCCTTGCATCATTACTTAACCGATCGCTCTTCATGTAAACTACTGATCTACTGGCACATGATAACAGCCTCGTGTGTGTCTCAGTGAAGAGAGGCCCGACACTCAGCTTCTGTCATAGTGTTCATCAGTGTGTCTTTTATCCATGCCTTGGGAATCAGTGGGTGGCCGTGCTGCGACACACGCGCGTCACACACCTGCTGGATGGCTCATGCTTATCCATTAATTTTATAGTTGCTTGCTTGATAGCTAACATGTTTGATGGCTTGGCACTCTTGCCTGGTTTTGCTTTGTTGTGTGAATACTGGCTTGATGCTATGCTATTCTGCTTCACTGCTTGTTATTCTTTATTATTCATATGGTGTGCACGTCTATTTGGAACGCGCGAACAAGCATTACAAGTGTTGACTATATTGAGTGTGGGGTTGCCATCAGATACTGGAAACACATGCAGTTCTAAGCAGTGATATCAGGACGTC
The DNA here is from genome assembly GCF_017591435.1 of Portunus trituberculatus. Lineage (NCBI taxonomy): Eukaryota > Metazoa > Arthropoda > Malacostraca > Decapoda > Portunidae > Portunus > Portunus trituberculatus. Next base: position 17,785,701 of record NC_059275.1, read on the forward strand.
CTCTTATTCCTTTATAATATTCGCCCATAAGAAACACCAAAGCTTGTTATCAATATTTTCTGCTTCGCTCTATCTCTTTTCTAGCCTTTCATTTTAAGTTGTATGGGAAATCCGCTCTAGATAGGATTAAGTCAGGGAATACTGTCTAAATGTGTGGTAATATCCTGCTATACGTGCGATTATAGGAAAAAAGAGATAGCTAGACAAATATATTATTCAGTGCTTACTAACAAAATCAGTGTTTATACGAAAGCAAGTAGGGGAGCGAAAGAAGAGGAAGTGTGTGTGTTTACCTAAGTTTACCTTGCCGTGTGAGTGTCCAGGTGTGGGAGGAAGAACACCTGGAGAGGATGTGATGAAAGATATGAGTCAATACGTGTGTGTGTGTGTGTGTGTGTGTGTGTGTCAGTCTTGAGAGTCACATGTTTCTGAGACCATACTCTGAAACACTTCCGCACCTTCACTCTACACTAGCTGAAGTTACCCGAGTTTTTAAGGGTATTTTCATGGTTCTAGTAACATATTAACAAGATTTCTGCATTGTTAACTGGAGGAACACTCTTAAAAACCCGGCAAATCATCTCTGTGGCCTTGGAAAATAGTCCTGGTGAAAGAGCAAAGCGTTTAATACAAACCAAGCAACTCGCGATGTGTGTGTGTGTGTGTGTGTGTGTGTGTGTGTGTGTGTGTGTGTCATGATTCAACTCCCCCTGTCCCTTCACGCCATCCATGTCGCCAAAGAGTCTGGGCTTTGATGCCTTGCTGGTCTACACACTGGATCAATATGGAAAAAGAGAGAGAGAGAAAAACGTAGATGTGTGTGTCGAGGTGGAGGGAAGAGAAGGGGGGATGGGGCGTTAGGTAGGTGCGTGCGTAGGAGGAAAGTAGGTTAGATTACGTGGGTCAGGATATGACATGATAGGTTAGGTTAGGTTAGGTTCTATGTGTGGAATTGGTAAGGTTAAATTCAGTTCAGATGGAGGTATGGTAGACTAAGTTAAATTAGGTACAGTTAGGGACAGTTAGGTACAGTTAGGTAAGTGGGTGAATAGAAAGGTAAATAAATTGCTGAGAGGGCAGGTAGAAATATGGACTAAAAGATAGAACAGATGGATAAATAAACAGACACAAGTGAATAGGTAGGCGGATAGATCGGTTGTAGAGAGACAAATAGATAAAAACGGCTACTTAATTTACAAACAAATAGACACGTAGAGACACCCTACCAGAGAGAGAGAGAGAGAAGAGCAGGTACAAATTACATAGACCGGTACAAAAGAGCAGTACACGCAGGTGGAGGTAAGGTCAAGGTGAGGTAGGTGTGTATGGTAGGTGTGAGCGGCAGGCGTCACTTCTGATAAGCCCGCAGTTAGTAATGGACCTCCGGGTGGCGAGACAATGACTGATAGACCCTAGGCGCGGTGGGAACAATCGCATGGGATCTACAGTAACTGATAACAGTACTACACTCCACGCACTGACTGAATGCCTTCGTGATGAGCCGCGATAGGGACTCGAGTGCTCGGGCCAATGGAAAAGAAAACGAGAGAAAGAAATGTATAAAGTTAAGCTGAGTGAACCAATAGTTGCAGCAGTTTGTAAGACAGATTTCACGAGAGCTCAATTGATAATCTTTGAGGTCATTTGAATATAGTCCGTAGAAGAGACCAAAAATACTTCAGGAATGCTATTCACACTGACAAACTCAACTGCAACAACCCGTGTATTCATTCACACCAGACTTAAAACACAAACTTAAGCTAAACCAGAGCATAATATCACTTAGAAATCCAACATTAGACTCCAAAAAGAGAGTAAACTGACTGAAACTTCATTAGAATTCAGCTGTTCATCTCCGTGGCATATGAAAATAGTTCTTAATGAGGAGGCATAGCGTTCATAAACACAGCCAAGGAGTTTATTGCAAGGGACTTTAAACGTGACTCTCTAGCTTTTGTGACGGCCCCCTCCCCTCCACCCCTCCCACATACACATTTAACTTTACCTGCTGTGTGGTTTCCGGGACTGAAATTATTGTTTAACTACGATGAATCACTCTGTTGCTCAGTGACTCCCCTGCCAGACAGAAAATGCAGTACTTCACGTCGCTCCCCTATATGTGAATCATTATGTGGTTAACCTCTTCAGTACCAGGCCAGGACGCGTTTCCATATTCATTCTGGTTACTATTTGGTGATTCTATACAGCTTCAGAAACTTGTGTGGGGATTAAAATAGTGAACACTGGCCATTAGTCTTCTGAATTCCATAGACCCTTCCTAATGTCAATAAAATCGTTTACTCACACCAAAAACTCGTAGTAAAAATGCGTCCCATTACTGAAAGGGTTACAGGCTTTTAGAATAGAGAGAGAGAGAGAGAGAGAGAGAGAGAGAGAGAGTGTGAGTTCCTGTACGATACTCTCTCCACACGCTGAATCTCGTGAGTAGTGAAGGGGAGTGTGTAATAGCGAGTGTGTCCGGGAGTGAGTAGTGGTGTGCGTTGGTGGTATTGGCTGGCTGGCTGGCTGGCTGGGCGGTGTGGTTCCTGGTATGTTGTGCTGACTAGGGTGTGTATAAAACTTGGTGCATTGAAACAGAATGGCTTTTAAGACCTGAAAATGCTAGAAAAACATACTAGTAATGTCGATATATAGTAACACACGCGATCTTAACATAAAAATTGATATTGAACTGAAATTGATCTTAAAAAATGAATGAATTGGTATAACAAAACGTAAACTGAAGTGAAATGAAGAGAAATGGATAAGAAGTAATAGATAAAAGACAAAACTGTAACCTGTAGTTGATCGAGTGGTGGAAAAGAATATTTAATGAAAAAATACTAGTTTCTACTGGACCGGGCGAGCTTGTGGGATTAGCATTGCGTGGCGTGGGAGTAGTAGAGAAGGAAGGGACAGTGACGCAACGAGCTCTGGAATACGGGGAGTGTAATGCCTGCTGGCGGTAAGGTGTGTGAAGGTTAGTCTGTCAGTGTGTATGGTTCTCTCTCTCTCTCTCTCTCTCTCTCTCTCTCTCTCTCTCTCTCTCTCTTATTTTTTATTCTTACGTTTCTTTTATTGTTTGTACAGGTTCTCTCTCTCTCTCTCTCTCTCTCTCTCTCTCTCTCTCTCTCTCTCTCTCTCTCTCTCTCTCTCTCATGAAAAAAAGGAAAAAAATATTCTGAAACTTTCCCTCACAAATGTTATTCTTCAAACGCCTGAGATGTCAATTTTTTTTTTTTTTTATGTGTATTTCCGAGAGGAGATGCAGACTAACTGTTAACCCCTTCAGTACTGGGACGTATTTTTACCTTGTGTTTTGGGGTGTGATTAGGCGATTTTATTTACATATGGAAGGGTCTATGAAGGTCAGAAGATTAATGGTCTGAGTCTTTACTGTTACAATCCCCATGCACGCAAGTTTCTGAAGCTGTATAAAATCACCAAAATAGTAACCAAAATTAATATGAAAGCGCGGTATAGCACTGAAGGGGTTGATTAAACTGTCACTGAAATCCCATTAGGTCCCACAAGATCCCTATAACTTCCAGTAGAGTCTGCTTGAAATAGTAGAGGTAAAAAGATGAAAGTGTTTGTGAAGGCAGGCACGTCTCTGCAACAAGCTGTGAGGTACCGATGATTTGTTGGCTGTTTACATTTCCCTTTACTTCCTGATGCTTTTTGTTATACGTTCTCATGTTCTGGTCTCTGTTTTAGTAGAGATGGAAATGCTGTATTACTGTCAAATATTTCCATGTCCAGTGACGACTTCTAGGTTCGTATTCTGAAACGCTTTGCTCTCTCACCATCACTGCTCTCCAAAGGCTCCGCTTAATTAAAGATACTCGTGTTTTTAAGAGTATTTGTATGGTTCTAGTGATAGATTGGCAAGATTTCTAGTTTGTTAAAAGGAGAAACTCTTGAAAACCTGGCTAGTTGTCACTGTGGCCTTGGAAAATTGTCGTAGTGAGAGGGGAAGGCGTATCTGAATACGGGGCGATAGACTCTAGTGGAAGGTGTCTCAGGTGTCTCAGTTTTCAAGAGTGTTTTCATGACGCGCAGTGATAGTTTGACACTCACGAGAATCCGTTTAATCACCATATTCTTAAACACTTCTGCACTGCACCTTTACTACTTTCAAAAGACTCTGTTGTAGTGTTTTTAAAGTTATTTTTATGTTTTTACTGAGAGACTTAAAATATTTCTACGTTATTAGCAGTAGAAACACTCGTGAGAACCCGGCTAATCATCTGTATGCTCTAAAAAATAGTCGTGGTGGGAGCAAAGCGAGATCACACTTAGTACTCCTATATTAATGCATGCTTGGATTATTATAGATGTTGTATAAGTTAATATTTCTTGAGTCTTCTTAGTGAGGGCATCAACTAATGGAGAACTCATGCTTTGCTCCCGTTTTGCCTCAGCTTTCTATCTCTATGCGTGACTGGTGGCTGGATGCTGGGATGTTAAGAGGCTGTTTTCCTTCCTGTACTCTCATCCTTTCTGCAACCTTTGAAATCACTCCTTTGCTCCTCTCTTGCCCCAACTATCTATGTGATGTCGTAAGTGGCATATGGATGGATGCTGAAGAGATAAGACTTACTTTTTTCTCCTCCTTTCTTATTCGTCCGGTTGTTAGATGCCGTAATCTCACTCTAGCAGCCTAACAGAGCCACCTGTGCCTTTAACCCTTTCAATACTGGGTCACATTTTTACCTTGAGATTTATGTACGATTAGACCACTTTATTGACATTAGGAAGGGTCTATGGAGGTCTGAAGATTGATGGCCACAGTCTTCACTATTTTATTCCCCACAAGAGTTTCTGAACCTGTATAAAATCAGTAGTAAGCAGAATGAATATGGAAACGCGTCATGATGCTGAAGGGGTTAAACGTCTAACAGTTGAGGTGTGTGTGTGTGTGTGTGTGTGTGTGTGTGTGTGTGTGTGTGTGTGTGTGTGTGTGTGTGTGCGTGCGTGCGTGCGTGCGTGAAGTCTTGAGGCTTTGGACAACATTACTTCCTCGTGCAATCGTGGACGGAAGTCAACTAACCTGTCACGTAAAGTTTCTTTAGGTAGCGTTTTCCTTCAACCGTAAGTCCTCCGTCACTCTTAAGACTCTTCGGTTGCCAAGTTTTGTTAGATTATCAGCTTACCAAAAGACTTAGGAGAGAGGAAAACACTTGAGCACACTGGTATACTACTCAGGCGGCATGGAGTGGAGAGGCATCGAGGCGGTGAAGTGTAAGGAGCATTTTTGTCTCGTCAGTAAACACACAACCGTTGTGCGAGAGTTCCGTGAGGGTGCTGCAGCCAACGCCCTTCCTGCTGCTGCTACTGCTGCTGCCGTGTGATAAGGGGTGGATGACTGGATGGGTGGCTGGCTGACTGGCTGGCTGAATGGCAGGCTGGATGGCTGGTTCAATGGATGACTGGATGGTTTTGTGGATGGCTGGATGACTGACTGACTGGCTGGCTGGATGAATAGATGGTTCTGTGGATGGCTGATTGGCAGGACTGGCTGGCTGGCTGGATGAATAGATAGTTCTGTGGTTGGCTGGCTGGCGGGCGGGCTGACTGGATGGCTAGCTGGAGAGGTGGGTGGGTGAGTGACTGATTGGGTGGATGGATGGGTGGGTGGGCGGGTGACTGGTTGGGTGGGTGGGTGACTGGTTGGGTGGGTGGGTGGATTGGTGGTTCATTGGCGTGTATGGGTTGTGTGCAGTACGTGGCTGCTATTACAACTACTACGTGCTACTATTACTAACCTAACCATCACCACGTATATATTTATTTATTTATTTGTTTATCGATCAATTTATTTGGTAGTGTATTAGATTTTACTATTGTGCTATTGTCTCTCTCTCTCTCTCTCTCTCTCTCTCTCTCTCTCTCTCTCTCTCTCTCTCTCTCTCTCTCTCTCTCTCTCTCTCTCTCTCTCTCTCTCTCTCTCTCTGTGTGTGTGTGTGTGTGTGTGTGTGTGTGTGTGTGTGTGTGTGTGTGTGTGTGTGTGTGTGTGTGTGCGTGTTTCCGGTATTGAGACTGGAGGTGGTGATGGTGGTAATGTATACATGGTGGTGGTGGTGGTGGTAGTCGTCGGTTCCCAGTCGGTGTCCAGTCTGTGCCGGCGTGATATTCTTACAGATGCATCCTCTTGAAGGTCTGTGCCGCTCCCCTCCTCCCTCAGGCCTTGCTGCATGGTGCTGTTCGTGCTCCGGGCTGCTGTCAAGTTAAGGTCACTACATCAGGAGGCAAAAAAAGACTCGTGTTGCATTTCTCTCAAACCTTTTTGTATCACGATCAAACATTAATTCCAGTTTTGAATAATCCAATTTTTTTATAGAGATTGGCACCGCAGCGGGCCTTTTCTGCTCCCTGTTGGCCTCGTGTGGTGCAGTGTGGTGGCTTAACAACTCCCAAGAAAACCTTCCAGCAATTTGTCTAGGAAGGATGTGAAGGTCCCTAATGAGCACGAGGAGAGAGAGAGAGAGAGAGAGAGAGAGAGAGAGAGAGAGAGAGAGAGAGAGAGAGAGAGAGAGAGAGAGAGAGAGCGAGAGAGGTGGAGGACAGAATGTTTAGAGGAGTTGCACCTTGGAGTAACCGTCACGCAATTTGTGCAGGAAGTATGCGTTAAGCTCTAAAGACTTGCAATTATGTGGTGGTATAACTTCCCCCACGAAAGCCATCTTCCTTTAACTTATTCCGGAAGGAGAAGAGAACTACTAGTAGCAATGTGATAGTGTCTGTTATAAGGGAAGCGCTGGTGTATAGGTAGCTGTCAGGCACACACGATGGCTGTCTCAGTATGAAACTCACGTATTTCCACCTTATTGCTAAACTGTCATCAGAATCACGAAAGGGTCCTTGCGTTGGAAATCCAAATTATTCAAACCATTGCAAGTGACCAAGTTTTAACGGTGTAATGTCTACGAATGTTCTCCTAATTGTTAACCTCTTCAGCAGCATGACGCGTTTCCATATTCGTTCTGCTTACTACTTGGTGACTTTATACAGCTTTAGAAACTTGTGTGGGGATTAAAATAGTGAAGACTGCATGTGGCCATTAATTTTATGACCTTCGTGGAGTCTTCCTAATGTAAATAATATGGTCTAATCACACCCAACCAAACTCATGGTAAAAATGCGTCTCAGTACTGAAAGGGTTAAACTATAATCAGAATCAGAATCACGTTAAAGTCCCTGGAAACACATAAATTTACCTTCGAGCGTGTTACAGTAGCTAAGTATAATTGGTATAATATTTGAGTTTGTTCGACCCAAACAAGAAAAAGAAAACGTCCTTAATTGGAAACCCTACATAATGGGTTCATCTAGAGTGTGTTGAAGATGGCCAGGTATGAGTGCTGTAATGTTAGAGGAGAGTCAGGAGAGATGCGTCCCTGGGTTGAGGCGGGTTCGTGGCGTCTATCACAGCATGCTCGTATCCCAGCAACCTTATGACTACGCTGCAAAATATCTGCCCAGCACCTCCACTACTGCTCTGGAGGAAATTACATGGGTTTTGAGAATGTTGTTATTCTCTTTTTTCTTCTTTTTAGTTCTAGTGACATATTAACGAGATTCCCACATTATTAACAAGAAAAACACTCTTGAAAACCCACCTAATCATCTCTGTGGGCTTTTAAGAATAGTCTTTATATAATTCTAGTAACATAACTAAATTCCCACATTATTAAGCAGGAAAACACTCTTGAGAACCAGGCTAATCATCTCTGTGGGCTTTGAGGAGAGAGGGAAATCACTAACAATTTTTAAGAATAGTTTTTATATTGTTCTAGTGATATATTAACCAAATTCCCACATTATTAACAAGAAAAACACTCTTGAGAACCAGGCTAATCATCTCTGTGGGCTTTGAGGAGAGAGGGAATCGGTTCATAATACACTAATTTTTTTTTTTTTATTATTATTCTAGTGACATATTGACGAGATTCCCACATTATTAACAAGAAAAACACTCTTGAAAACACGACTAATTATCTCTGTGGGCTTTGAAAATAGTCGTGGTGAGAGAGCAAAGCATTTCAGAAAAGGCTAATGGAACGCGGGACCGGACAGGAGATGGACAGAGAGGGCGGCGGGGCAGCGGTGGTAAATGAGGCAGTACATAGACTATGCTCTCGTAAAATTTGATCACGGCGCCAACGATTTAACTATCTATCATTTATTTTTGACGGCCGTTTTGCTCGTTCGTGTTAAAATGGCTGCGAGGAAGAGCAATGGATGGATGGAGAGAGGGAGTGCGTGTTTCCGCCACTAAACCAACGATGTGCTGTATATTTGTTTGTGTTTGATGAGTTAGCGCGTATCTGGTAACTGTGTTTGTTGTTTGGTGCATAGACCTTCAGATGACCGAGCAGTGTGAGTGATTCCTATATAGCCAGTGTTTTGGAATATTCTCTCTCTCTCTCTCTCTCTCTCTCTCTCTCTCTCTCTCTCTTTAATTGATGATGCAGAATCGTTGCTAAACTGTCACTGCATCTATCACTGGAGCAGCAGCAGTAGTAGTAGTAGTAGTAGTAGTAGTAGTAGTAGTAGTAGTAGTAGTAGTAATAGCAGCAGCAGTAATAGTAGTAGTAGTAGTAGTAGTAGTAGTAGTAGTAGTAGTAGTAGTAGTAGTAGCAGCAGCAGCATCAACAATAGTAGTAGTGGTAGTAATAGTAACAGTATTAGTGGTAGTAGCAGTAGTAGTAGTAGTAGTAGTAGTAGTAGTAGTAGTAGTAGTAGTAGTAGGCTAGTATACATGGTGGAGCTGGCATATGAGTAGCATGTGTACGTATGGGCATATATGTGTATGTATATTTACGTCTGTGTGTGTGTGTGTGTGTGTGTGTGTGTGTGTGTGTAGCAAGAGTGTATGTGTACCGATGTGTTAGCCAAAAGGAACATCTAAGAGGCAGACACCGTTTTGATCTTTGGCGATGAAAGTGAGAATGCGCATCTTCAATCTAACATACCCGCCGTGGCTATTTCAGGGCGGGCTGTTCCTCTTATTCCACCCTCCCTTATGACCCCGCCCCGCCCCGTCCCGCCCCGCTCCTATAGCCCACACCTGCGTATGTTGCTGTTCAGAGTAGAAGCTTTGGACCCTCTCACGTACTATTTATAAAGGCCACAGGGATGATTAGCAAAGTTATCATGTGTGTGTGTGTGTGTGTGTGTGTGTGTTGGTTCCATCTCGTTTTCTTTTCGTTCTTCCTTTTCTTTCTTTTTTTTCGTTTTTTACTTTTTCGTGTTTGTTTTTCTTTTTTTTTCTGTTATTGCTAGATTTCCTTGTCTCTTATTGTTGTTGTCGTTGTCGTTCTCGTCGTTGTTGTTGTTCCCACTGGAGATTTCATGACACTAGAAGTTTTCGCGATTCTTCTACGTGTTCTTTTCATCCATCCCTTTCCTTCACCTCCCAGAATTCACACTTTCTAATTTCGCCCCCTTCTCTCTTCCCAGTTCAGATCTTCTTGTGTCCTGTTCCTTTCCTTCCATCCTTTGTCTGGCTTACTGGGTAGATGGACTGACACACACACACACACACACACACACACACATCTCTGGCATAGACCCGCATGCAGGAACGCTTCACTCCCTCACCGTGACTGTTTTCAAAGGCCACAGAGATGATTAGCAGGGTTATCATTTGTGTTTGTCCTGTTGATGATGTAGAAATTTTGGTAATCTGTCACTTAAACCTTACAAACACACTTAAGAACCATCGTAGCATTAACCAGAGCCTCTTGAAATAATGAAGGTAAGGCGTAGAGGGGTTTCAGAATACTAGCTATGATACTTCCATCCTCCCCATCATTCCTCGTTTTCTTTTCATATTTCTGACATTCACCCGTCCTCTCCATATCTTTTTCTATACCCTCCCCATTCTTCTCCTCCCGTCTTCTAACACCTTCATATATTTCTAACATACACCACATCCAAAATTCTTTCCCTTATTCCTTCCCCACATCCTCCTTTTCCCTCTTATCCCCTCGTTCCTCACATCCATACTTCTAACATACTCGTCACCCACACATTCTTCCCCTCAAGCACCTCCCGCGGCGCCTCATGAAACCCCCTTCCTGCTCCAACACTTCAGCCCTCCACTGACCCCTTCCCCTGATCTCTGCCTCCGCCCCAGCCGCACCCCACCCAGTCCCAGCCCCGCCGTCCCCTCCCTCCCCACGGCCGCCACACTGCCGCAGAAGTGACGCAGAGTCGATTCAACCTCCGTATCACGACCCGAGTCACGCGTTCAAGGAGGAGGAGGAGGAGGAGGAAGAAAAGGAGGAGGAGGAGGAGGAGGACGAGATTACTGTTGTTTTTTGGTTCTGTCGTTTATTTATATACACATGCACGCACACATGCACATAGGTGGATACATGTATACATACATACACATATATATATATATATATATATATATATATATATATATATATATATATATATATATATACATATATATACATAGAGGGATAGATACGTAGATAGATAGGTAGATAAATGCATGCTGTAGATAAACGTAAAAGTAGATAGGCTGATAGATGTACATAAGGACGTGTAGAGAGACATATATAGACTGATAGGTAGAACAGAAACTGACAGAAAGATAGACAATCATACAGACAGACTGACAGATAAGTAGATAATAACAGAGGCAGATAGATAAACAAAGAGTATATAGATGAACTGACAGACAGACAGAGATAGATAGACAGACAGGCAGGCAGGCAGACATACATACAAACAGACAGAAAGGAAAATAAATAGACAGATAAATAGAAGTGCGTATTGAAGAACTGATAGACAGACAGACAGATAGATAGATAGACAGACAGGCAGGCAGACATACATATAGACAGACATACAGCAGGGAAAATATATAGACAGATGAATATAGAAGTATGTACTGAAGAACTGACAGACAGGCACACACACACACACACACACACACACACACACACACACACACACACACACACACGCACACACAGGCAAGCATGACACGGTAGTGATTATTGCCAGGAGATTTGTGTATTCATTTATTTGATCTGTTGTTTATTTATTTGTTTGTGCATTCTGTCGTATTCTATTTTATCCTATTTCACTTCATATATTGTCAAGACCCATTCATTTAGTTCATTTATTTATTCATTTATTCTTTGATTCATATACATGCTTTCATCTCGACTATCACCACCACCACCACCACTACCACCAACCACCACCACCACCATCACCACCATCTATGTCTCTTCATCATTCCGGGTCGCCTTTAACAATACTGCTCTGACATTATTACTATTTTCTCTCTCTCTTTTTCTAATCCCGGAACGCCGCCTGTTGTATGTCATTGTGTCACTGTGCCATCACAGCGAACATTTTTGTGTGGTTGGTCATTTTTCAAGTGCTCAGTTCACATGTCTGTCTGTCTGTTTGCTTTGTCTTTCTGTATGTCTATTTGCTTTTGTGTGTTCTCTCTCTCTCTCTCTCTCTCTCTCTCTCTCTCTCTCTCTCTCTCTCTCTCTCTCTCTCTCTCTCTCTCTCTTTTTCTGATTACTTCTTTTGCCATTAAAAACAAACTCAGATGTGCTCAAATTTATTGTCCTAAACACGTAGTTTCTTTTTTTTTTATCTATTTATTTATTTACTTTTTTCGTACGTTTCTCTCAAATTTCCTCCTCTACGTTATGGGATATCGGTCAACCTCCGCACTTTTCTCTCAAGCCTCATTTTCTACAGTTAGTGTGTGTATATCGATCTGTGTATCTTTTCTCTCAAGTTTGCTCCTGAGTCTTTGTTTCTGTCAGTAGCCAGTTCCGTACTGTCAGCACAGCAGCCCTCGTGGCGACCATCAGTACAGACACACACAGTGAATTTAAGGAAAGTCTCCACACTATCTTCCCCTGCACGTGAGTGACCCACGTCTCGGAACTTGGGTCGCTGGGGTCTTAATATGCTGGCCTAATTTCTAACTCTCCCCTTTCTGAACACCTGTGGCAGGTGCGAGCAACACCTGCTGTGGCCAGGCAAGGCAACACTCATAACACCCATGGTAGAAGTATTCAATACCATGTAACTGAATATAGAACCACTCATCCCAAAACACCCGCTACACTGTATACAACACATGACCGGAAAGGCACCGAGTCAGTATAGATTACTGATAGTTAGATTGTAATGCTAATATGATAAATTGATTATAGGTCTAGAGTCCTAGGCTCTCTATAGAACATCTGGTATGAGACCAACACACGTGCACGGCGGGGTTTCTATGTCGGAAGTTGTGGCGTAACTCATCTTACTTAAGCATAACCTATTCTTTTTCCCTACAGTATCCGGTACGAGAGGTTCGGCCATGAGATGACGGGGCCCGTGGGAGACCGGGAGTCTGGCGCGGGAGGCGATGGCAGCGGCGGGGACTCCCCCACCCGGCCTATCGACCCCACGCAGCTTAATTTCCAGCAGAACGGGGTGGCGTCGTCCCCTGTGGACAGGTGAGGTGGGAGGGTCAAGGCCAGTGTAAGGACGCGAGATGAGGCACAGCACAGTGAATGAAGGAAAGTGAGAACAGAATAAATGTTAGTGAGTCACTGAGTGAGAAAAGGAATATTAGGCAAAAGAAATATGATTTTGTACGTACTGTAAGAGGAGAAAATGTAGATGAGTCGAAGGATAGTCGAATGAGCAAAAGAAGGAAGGTGAGTTGGTTAGAGAAAAAGGAGGTGAGGCGTGTAAAAAGAAAAAAAAAGTTGGTCTCACAAAATGAAGGATGGTTAGCTGAGTAAAAGACAGTTAGGTGAGTGAAATAAGGAAGATAGATTGAGTAAATGAAGTAAAATATAAGCAAAAGGAGGAAAGTTTCATGAAAAGAAGGAAGCTTAGTGTAACACCAAGTATGTACAGTATGTCAGCTTTGTAAACAGAACACCTCATCAAATCACATCATCCTGCGCTACATATTCGTGGCTTCGTCAGAGAAAGGGACTCCACACGCCCGAACTCTGAAACACGAAGGATTCTCAGAAATTTGGAAGTTGGCAGGATGGTGTGCAATGCTGGTAGCGCTTTCTTTTTTTGCTTCCCGAACACCTTAACTTGCGTCTCGAAGCCTCAGTATATACACGAACAGCTTCATTTGCCTTACTTGCCTCCCATTCGAGACTGAGTTTTGTGAAGAGTGCGTTCCTGAGCATTTCATCGCCGTATTTCGTTCGTAAAGCAGAATATGTACTGTGTTGTGAGGTGACTAATGCAGAGAGAGAGAGAGAGAGAGAGAGAGAGAGAGAGAGTGTGTGTGTGTGTGTGTGTGTGTGTGTGTGTGTGATTCATTTTCTGTCTCATTGGGAAGTCCTCACACTCTGGTGCTCTATATTTCTCCCATGCAGGAATTTTACACTAGTTCATAATTGTTGTGGCTGTCACTAAGCAACGGTACGGTGTGTGTGTGTGTGTGTGTGTGTGTGTGTGTGTGTGTGTGTGTGTGTGTGTTGAAATCTAAAGAATGAGGGTGTGGAGAGGGGATGCCAACAGAAAACTTATATAAGAATGAGAGAGAGAGAGAGAGAGAGAGAGAGAGAACAGTAATTCAGTAGTGTCTCTGTGTTGTAGCAAGGAGTATGACGTGATCCACATATCAGAGATGGACAATGGCAAGAGTGAGGGAGCGTATGCCACTGACTCCGAGAACGAGGATGACGAGGAGAAGGAGCAGAAGGAGGTAATCATTCCGCTTGTCTCCGTCATGGCTGTTGTCTGTCATTCTTTCTAGAGGGAGCGTTTAACCTCTTCAGTACCGTGACACGTTTTCATATTTATTCTGCTTACTATTTGGTGATTCTATACAGCTTCAGAAACTTATGTGGGAATTGAAATAGTGAAGACTCTGGCTATTAATCTTTTGACCTCCATAATGACAATAAAATCGTCTAATCATACCCAAAATTCATGGTAAAAATGCGTCCCAGTACTGAACGGGTTAAAGACACTCCAGTTTTGTTTCTCATAGTCATAGTACAATGAGTTTGTGGTCTGCGCGGAGGGAGGTTCAAAATACTTCACTTTTGTTTGTGCTTATTGCTGTCAATGGTAACAGTTCTCGTTAACCCTTTCAGTACCATGACGCCTTTCCATATTCATTCTGCTTACTATTTGGCGATTTTATACAGCTTCAGAAACATAATTGGTGATTAGAATAGTGAAGACTCGGTCCATTAATCTTCTGACTCCATATACCCTTCCTAATGTCAACAAAATCATCTAATCGTGCACAAAACTCAAGGTAGAAATGCCTCTCAGTACTGAAGAAGTTAAACCATCATTGGAATCATAAAAGTACTCCTGTGAAAGGAAGAAGGAAAGAGAAACGTTAGAATACAGGCGATGGGAGGAAGAAGAGTGTGATGCATGACGTGACGTGTTTCTCCTGCAGGTGTGGCAGCGGACGGCGATGTTCTTGGAGTATGACCCTGAGGAGGATGAGCTGGAGCTGGAGATGGGCTTCGTCGACCCGTCCAACCCTCCCATCCCTGGCTGCAACCTCTAGTAAGTCTGTGGAGAAGCTTAATTATTTTTTTTCCTTTACTTTTCTTCCTTTGCCTCGCGTTTAGTCGACCCGTCCAACCCTTCCGTCCCTGTAAGTCTGTTTAGAAGCTTTTTTTTTTCTTCACTCTTCTTTCCTTTACTTCTCATTAGTTAACTTCCTTTTTTCCAGAAGCATTCACTCTTCAATCGTACGTAGATCTTCCATTAGTGAATCTGTTGAGAAGCTTATTTGTTTTTTCTATCCTTTTATCTCGCATTTACTTCCTTTTTTCTGAAGTCTTCACTCTTCAATCCACTAACACGTATATCTTCCACTTGCAAGTCTGTTGAGAAGCATATTTTTTTTCTTTCCTTTTGTTTCCTTTTCATCTCTCTCATCTACTTCCTTTTCCAGAAGTTTTCAATCTTCAATCTTTTAAGAGGGAGGTTTCAAGTTATTTGTCCTTATTTTTTGGCTAATTCCTTTAAAATCTTTTAGAGAACCTGCAGTTTCAGTGGGCCTTTTTTTTTTCTCTCTCTCTCTTTAATGTTTTGTTACCCTTGGCTGGGTCCCTCTTGCATAAAAAAAAAAAATCCACTCACACGTAGACCTTCCACTCTCAGCTATATGCAGTGGAGGACTCGCAGGTTTGTGGAGCACTTCATCGTGAGGCTGCTGACTGCCTTGCTCATCCTGGTGGACATGGTGCTGCTCATTGTGGATCTGTTCAACACTCCCACCTCGGATGATCCTCTCGAGTATTGCTCCCTTGCCCTCTCCACTTACTTCATGATTGAGGTCATCTTGAGGATCTTTGGTCTTGGGTGAGTGTTTGTTACCTATTTATTGAATTGTATTTGTTTTTATTGTTCCCTTCACTCAAACATTCTGGAATCGGCGAAGGACTGATGGGAAGGTAGTGAGGGGCTGTCACCATTAAACCCCTTCAGTACTGGAATACATCTTTATATTGAGATTAGACCATTTTATTGACACTAAGAAGGGTTTATGGAGGTTAGAATATTAATGGCCACTTTCTTCTGTATTTTAATCCCCCACATGAGTTTCTGAAGTTGTATAAAATCCTCAAATAGTCACCAGAATGAATATGAAAAACGCGTGATGGTACTGAAGGGGTTAACTGCTAGGACTTCCAAGGTAAATCTGTGAGTCTAACACATTGCCAGTCACGTCGAGATGATCACCAATACAACAGTGATACTTGGTTGACTGAGTGTCCTGTCCTTACACCTGCACTATTGTATTTATCCAGGATGAAGTCAAATTTGTACCATTGACACCTTTAACATTATATTGATGTATCTTCTTTACATTTGACTTATATTCACGCACCCCCTCATAGGGTGATAAATTTGTAAGGTCTGTTGCTTTGGATTACTATGTTTCTGCACATCCTCATCTCTTCTAGTTTATCCTCTGACACTGTACTTCATACTTCCAAACGGTAATGTCTGTTTCCCTTCAGCCACACAGTCTAAAGTACGTACTTCTCCCTTCTCTGGTATAACTGGTCTGCTGTTCTCATTGGTTGAGTCTCATTTTTGCAATTCCTCATCTCACTTTCCTTTGTTTGTCCTTTTTTAACCATACTCCCAAACTGTAATGTCTGTTTCCATTTATTTTCAACAGACCAAAACACTTCTTCCGTGCCTGGTACAACGCCCTGGACTGCTTCCTGGTGGTGTTCACTTTCATCCTGTCTGTGGTGACGGTGTGTGTGGAGAACATGTCATCCAATCCTGCAGGGTGAGTGCTTGATGACGCTCGTTATGGTTACTAAAGTCTATGATTGTTTAGGTCAAGTAAATTTGCGAAACTTAACTGTCACACTATGCTTTGGTGAATAGCAGACAGACAGGAGGAAGGTATCAGTGGTTTCCAAAGCTAAGTTACTCTTGTAGTTGTCTGTGAATTAAGAAGAAAGATACCATAGCCTAAGAAGCACCAAAGAGTGATGAAGCACACACTAAAGAAAGAAGAACAGGAGACAAGGAAGAAGCAAGTTAGATTACAAAAAAAAAAAAAAAAAAAAAAACAGTAGAACTATGACAAAGATGAGAGCGAAGCATTTGTAGGGGAAAAATGACCATTACGCTAACTATGATGGTGATAATAATAACGATGTATTATTCCAGACTTCTCGTTGCGCTGCGTTTGATTCGCTTGGTAAGAATCACCAGGATCCTGTGGGAGCGGCAGCACCTCCAACGCGGCGCTCGCCAGTTCGTGTCGCAGAACAAGAGACGCTATCAGCAGCACGGGTTTGACCTCGACCTCACTTACGTCACACCAAGAGTCATCGCCATGTCCTTCCCCTCCACTGGCAGGATGTCCATGTACAGGAATGACATCAAGGTGGGAACTGATTGCTTCATTAGGCTGCAATATTCATTCTTACATATTCTGTGTTGACCGGTGTTGTTTTTGGTTCCTACACTCAGTTTCCGTAGCAAATACCTTTACAACAGACAAACCGAACTCTTGCACTTACACACACACACACACACACACACACACACACACACACACACACACACACACACACACACACACACACACACACACATACCTAGTCTTGTGGTCATGGTGGAAAGAGAGTCTTGTGGAACACTTTAAACTCTACCCCAACAAGAGTTTAGGCACAGCACAGCAGACAACGTGCACCCACAGGTAGACCCGACAGTCACCCTGATGTATCTTGTAGGACGTGGCGCGTTTCATGGACACGCAGCACCCCGGCCACTACCGTCTGTACAACCTGTGCTCGGAGCGCCACTATGACGTGTCTCTCTTCCACGACAGAGTGGAGCGCTATATGATTGACGACCACAATGTGCCTCCCGTTGTGTGAGTGTTCTTGTCTGGTGTATAGTTACATGTAATTGTCTATTTATATATAATAGTTACATACATAATATGTAATCTCAATATTTTCAGCGTCCATGTAATGAAAAACTATACCTTTCTTGTCTCCTTGTACCCTGCATGTGTGTCAGTGTGGCCCCTCTCCCTGTCTTCACAGAGACATGCTGAAGTTCAGCAGCAGTGTGCGAGACTGGATGAACCAGGATGAGAAGAATGTGATTGCCGTGCACTGCAAGGGAGGTAAAGGGCGCACTGGTACCATGATTTGTGTCTTCCTCATTGATCTCGGGAAATTCAAAGATGCCGAGCACTGCTTGGGCTTCTTTGGGGACAGACGCACTGATAAAAATGTTGCCTCCAAATTCCAGGGTGTGGAAACTCCAAGCCAGGTAACCATGTTCTGTTTAACATTCATGGTACAATCAGTATAATCTTTGTGTGATAAGCAGGCAGAGACAAGACACTGGATTTGAGACGCCGCCGTGTCTTTCAGAGTCGCTACGTTGGCTACTATGAACAAGTGGTGCGGGCGGGCAGGGTGGTGCCGCCGGAAAAGCCCATGATAGTCACCCGGATCACACTGAGAGGCATGCACTCTGTCGGAGTGGGCGACGGCTCTGAGTTCTTCTTCACTCTGCAGAGCCGTTGCCACTCCATTCCCTTCCAGGCCAACCTTGGCACTCAGAAGAACTGCAAGGCAAGTAATAGTTTAGAATCATTGACTTTTCTGTCTTAAACATCAGAGATACTTCTTAGGCATACACTGTTGTAAATCATATTACCACCATATATAAAATGTTCCATTACACTCGTGTCAAGGAATGCTGTGAGAAATCTCAATATTTTGCCGCAATTCCCCAGGTGATGGTTGAGAAGATCCATGGGTTGGTGCACATCCAGCTCCTGAACACACCAGTGGTCCGTGGAGACACTCGAATCATGTTCTTTACAGATAGTGTAAGTTATGACTCGTGTATTCCTCTCTTGTGGGGCATGTGTGTATGTATTAAGTGTAAGAGACAGAGTCGTCAGAATTTAGGTTCTCTATGAGTAGTTTGATGTTAATTCAGTCCATATTTTCCACAGAGGAAGATTCCCAAAGGTTATGAGAAGAGTCCTTTCTTCTTTTGGTTCCACACTGGCTTCATTGTGGACGGAAAGTGAGTATACGAGCCAAAGAATTTTTTTTTTATCTATTGCTCTTATAAAGTCCCACTAGTATATAATGCATATAGTGCATGAACTTAGAACTCCATACATAATATGAGATTGTTAGTCATCCTTCCAGACTCGCGTCACAAACAGCAGTGTGAAAGATTTACATACAGCAAAGATACAAGAAAGTAATAACCGTAGCCTTTCTGCAGTATACCATGAGAAATTGGTGTATGGAGATGCGTAGATTCTGAGTAACAGAGATTCCTCCTCCCAGACTTGAGCTGAGCCGCAATGAGCTGGACAATCCTCACAAGAGCAAGACCTGGCATGTGTTCCAGGAGGACTTTGGCGTGACGGTGCATCTGGAGGAGGATGCCATAACTCGGGCCTACTGAGGGTGTTGGTCTTCACCGGCAAGGCGACACCAGCTGATAGATGGTGTTGACAAAACTCTTCAACATCTTTTAGAAATGCGGAAAAGTCCATTAATCTGAATACCGGTAATTTTAATTTCACTATAGTCAGAATTTTTTAAATTGATGTGGAAAAAAAAAAAAACATAATTGATAGCCAAAATTAGGTCTATGCACAAATTCAAAGCAGACGCCAGAAGGTGAAGGGTGGAAATACCTAGATGCAACTACTGACGCTCCCTTTCCTAACACCGGTGTGGTCCATGGAACGTCACCTGCCTCCCCTCTCCCCCCCCCGCACCCTTCGTCGCATCTTGTCCCCTCTCCAATCAGTTGTTGCACTCCAGAGCGTACAAGAATGGCTGCTCACAACAGACTGGCTTCTTTCTTCACAACAGAGGAAGTAATTGCTGGCGACCCTGTACTAGACGCCCTAGACATTATTTATAGAAGAAATTAAGCTTTAAGTAGACAAGAGGAGGAGAGAGGGTAAGAAAAGCATTAAGATCCTGTGAGAGCTTTGTTTATTAACATTGACCTCCCCCGTCACCACCGCGGAGGTACGCCTATCACCTCTCCCGCTGCGTCATGCACTCTTCTGCTATGAAGAGAGCAGCCAGTCTCCTGTGGGCGGCTATTTTTGTACGGTCCAGACTGCACGACTCTCCCAAGCGAAGGAGGGGCAGGATGGGGGGAAGGAGGAAGGGTAATGTCCCGTGGAACACACTCGCATGTCCTTGTTTTTTTTTGTTTTGTTTTTATTACTTACAACTTCACTACTTATGCACAGTGTTTCCAGGGACACATCCTGATAATCCAACCAGACCGATTATCTAAAGTGTTCCTGGTCCTCCGCTCATCGGATTAATGGACTTTTATTTTTATTATTATAAGTTTTTTGTACAAAGCAAAGTAACATGATTCATGGTACCATTGTAATTAAGGAATGTACATACCTGTGCAGTCTTGCAGAATATGATTTGCCCGGTGTTACAGAATGACGCGTGCATTGCAAGCTGCAGCTCAGGTGGTGCGCAGCGCCGTGCATGTTGAGTTCCTGTATATAATTAATTCATCTCAGAACACCATCGCTTGCCCTCATCACTGTCTCAGGTTTTAACCAACATCCATTTTGATACATCACAGACCTTCACTTTCACACCTACACGTGCACAGTGCTATTTATAGTTACTAGTGAATCCAGCAATGCTTACACATACATACATGGCAAAGTGCTCGCTGTTCGCAGACGAGGCAGAGGTCAGGCACGGCAGGTGACGGGAGAACTCTTTGAGAAGCTCTTTGTTATTACTGTTTGCGTCTTCACGGACACTTATTGCCTCAACACACACACACACACACACACACACACACACACACACACACACACACACACACACACACACACACACACACCATTCATTGCCTCAATACATACAGATACAATTTTTTGATTTTGCAGATAAAAAAAAAAAAGAAACTTCATCTTATTCTCACATTCCATCAGTTTCAGATCACTTCAACACAGAATAACGTCACGGCTTCTGATGATTGCGATGATTCTTGATCAATGAAGTCATCATTACGAATCTTTCCTTTCTTCTAGTGGACATTGGGGTTACTCTATCAAACTTTTGGCCCATGTAGGCGTCTCCTCCAGATCGCTCAGTAAGATGTTATCAATTTTATATATACGTGATGTAATTTTTAAGTGATTTAGTCTAATCTTTAATAATTTTCCTTTATTTATTTACCTATTTTTTAATCTTCATTCATCATGTATCAACAATGAAAAAAGCAAGAATGGAAGTAGTATTGTATGAAACTCGATTATACCAAAGCGTTGTGTTTGTTGTGACTTCCACCTTAAAATGTTACGAAAATGTTACTTAATTAAGTGAAATTGTTGTGAAAACGTTACTCTGGTGAAATTGTTACGACATGTTACCTTGGATGGAATTATTGTGCAAATGTTACCCTGGTGACACTGTTTTGAAAATAGTTCCTTGGTGAATATTGTGAAAGTGTTACCTGTGCAAGAGTGTTATGAGAAGGTTACCTTGGTGAGTAGAACACAACACCGTGGACATTGCTGCTTCATCTCGTAGTGTTTGCTGTCATGACCTGCACCAGTTTGTCTCTCAGGAATAGTATTGTTATTCTTTACATGAGCATATCAGTTGTGTACCAAATATTTATGGTATTCCTTGCACATTATTATGTTTAACCCCTTCAGTACCGGGACGCATTTTTTGCCTTTTAAGTTTTGGGTGTGATTAGACGATTTTATTGACATTAGGAAACATCTTTGGAGGTCAGAAGATTAATGGCCAGAGTCTTCACTATTTTAATCCCCACATAAGTTTCTGAAGCTGTGTAAAATCACCAAATAGTCACCAGAATGAATATGAAAGTGTGCCCTAGTATTGATGTGGTTAAGATACGAAACGTTCTTTGTGGTTGTGAGTTGGTATGTACATACAACTCTGTCTAACAGTCATTGCTATTGTTGTTTATCTCAGCATGTTGTCAGCTTTTAGTCATCGTGTTTTATCGCGGCAAAATTATTTGAGTAATTTTCTGTACTTCACCCACAGGTTTTTTTTTTTTTTTTTTTTTTAAGTCGTCTTCAACAAAGCAAGTCACACTATGTTAGATTAGGAATATTCTACAGCAAGTACTCATCTTCAGTTCAATAAATCATTATGTTTACTAGATACAGAATATTGAAGTGAGTCCGGCACAACAAGTCTGGATCATTTCATTATGTTTGTTGCTTCCAGAATACTGAAGTCAGTCTGGTTTACTGAGTGTGTATCATTGTGTTGTTATTCTGTGGCTTGCAGTGAGTTAAAGTAGAAGACATTCCCGCTATGTACACTACTCAATATACAGAAGGTGTCGCTATCTTTGTCACTTTCACACAAGACTATTGTTAACTCAGTAATGAAGAAAATCTGTGACCACACTGTGTGAGTATTGTATTTCTTATTCTTACCTAATGTTCTGATGTTTTTACTGTAAAATGTGTATGTACTTATTATGGAGGTACAGCTGATGCATTTAATTTACGAGTGTGCTAACAATTATTGAGGTTTGCAAGACATTAATGTAGAGAGAAGGAAGTTGAAGTCTTTAAAATTTCACAATATTACTCTCATCTTATTTCCGTTGTGTTATTCTGTTTTGTGTACGTGTTTACCATAGAGGTGCAGCCAGTGGAGTGAATTTTGAGGGAGTTATTGAGGTTTAGAGGACAATGGTGAGACTTAAGGGAGTTGAAGTCTTTTTAATCTCCTCTCGGTATTACACTTATCTTTGTACATACAGTAGAATATTGCACAAGTTTTAATTTTGCTTTATGTATTGTGGAGAAGTGATGAACTTGATTTTTAAGAGTCTGGAGGAAGTTGTTAAGGTGTGAAAGACATTAGTGAGAAGAGAGTTGGTCTTTTTAAATCTCTCTACATTTCAGTACTCGTCTTTGTACTTACACTATATTCCATACATTTTTAATACTGTGCTGCTTGTACATATCACACTCATGTATTCAATGTTCTGTCTCCGCCCCATACATTTAGTTAAGACCAGAACTTGTGCCTTGTAATCATCTCAGTGCTACTTCACAAAAAAGGAAATGCAGAAGGCAAGATCATATTGTATTGTGTAGGCATCTCGATCAAAGCTCCTTCACTACACCACATGTAGAAAAATATCTTTGTTCATTGCTAGAAAAAAATAAATAAAAATTGTAGCAAGTATGTTACAAGATCAACTTTCAAATACTGAACAGAAAACTGAGATCTGTGTTAAACTTACCCTTGTTGATTACTGTGATGGAAATGATGATCAGGAAGGTACTGGTGCAAAAAAAGAACAGGTTTCAGGTGTGTTTTGAGCAGAGAGAAGGAATTATGTATGTCATAAGAAATTAAGAGAAAAATACTTGAAAAAATTACATTATAGATAAGACGAGACTTGAATAAATGGAACACTTGCAAGGGCTACAGCATGATCGGCCTCACGCTGTCCTCATTTCGGCAACCAAAAAAATATGGCGGTTTGTTCTAAGTTGGAAAAGAAGAGTATGTATGTCTGATAAAAAAGAAAAAAAAAAACTAATAAAAAAATAAGTAAAAAAAATGAAAAATTACATTATAATTAAGAGTAAGGATAAATGAATTGAAAACTTGCAAATATTACCTCATGACCTCACACCACCCTCATGACGAGTGCACCCCCGACCCTGTGCCATTAATCTGTCCCAGCACGAGCACCGGGAAGGTAATTTATTGTTTGCTGTGAAGATAAACAGTGATACACCCCTGGCCCCTAGTTGGAATCTAACTTTAGTGCGAGGGTATGAGAGTCACCTCAGCTCACACACATTAAAAGAAGAGGCACAAGAACTCCTCTACCATTACTGTACAAGTGAAAGAAAGAACACATGGGGAGCAGAATGACTCATGAGCTGTAATACATAGGAAATAGAGGAAAAAGTGACTGTTTTGAATGTCCCTATGATCAAAGCTTTGTTGTTGATGAGAGATTGAAATGATCTTCACATCTAGTATTATACTGCTGTTATCACTTTCTTGCCTGCATGTTGGAAATAGGGAAGGTAGCGCATCTACTTCCTGCGTGGCTGCGGCTGTGGCATTGCAGAGGAAGCTTTCTGCGTGTGAGGATCATGGGTGCTTGTCAATTGTCATGATATTGTATCTATAGGTGTTATCACAGCTATGAACAAATATGTATAGATATGATTGAGTATTGAGGAAAAATGTATGTCAATCGCACACACATAAACAAACACACACACACACACACACACACACACACACACACACACACACACACACACACACACACACACTGTGATATACATTGTGTATATATGTGAAATCACTTCATGAAAAGAGTGTGTGACTTCACTGAATAATGCTGCCTTGTGATATCCTCTATTTGAACATTGTGCTTTCAGGGTAACAGATCGCATCTTGATGTTTTGCAATAATAGTTCTTGATTAAGAGTGTAAGGGAATTGTGTCTAAACACAAGGTCCATCTCACTCATAAGAGTACTTTATATGTGACAGTTTGTGCAGTAATGCGATATCTTGAGAGAAGGAACAAAAACACAGAGATCCGCTGTGTGGTGTGATGGTCTGTTGTTTGAAATATCAAAACTGAAATACTCTACATCATTATCATGGTGGCTCTTTTCTGAAGAGAAACATTTTATTGTTAATTATAAGTTTGCAGGGCTGCTGGAGAGATCCTTGTTATGCTACTCACTTGTCCCCACTCTGCCGCTCTTACTGAGAACTGCAGCACGTGTTGCTGTGCACCTTGTCACCACAACCTGAAGACGGCAGCAGCCATCATTTCAGTCAGAACAGGGAGGCTATGGACACAGAGGCAACTCAGATCCAGGCAACCACGCTAGCCTCTCCTTGCAGTCTCCAAACACCACACACTCCCCTGCTGTAAGTGGGAAGGCAGGTGTCCAAGCGTGCAGAAATTTTGCACTTGTTACTGAGATAAAGCTGTGAAATAAACCTGTTTGTAAATTAGTGATTAATTTAAAATTACAAACTTCACAAACTAATTATTTGTAACTTTGTAAATTGTCTAATACGATGCCTCAACGATTCTTTTGAATTATATAAGTGCCTAAAAATAATTCACACTTGCATTTTTACATATAGCCATGTGTGACGGTGAGTGATCACTGATGTGTGTGTGTGTGTATAGGTACATTACGTGTGTACAATTCATTGTAGAGTGTTTGTATGGCAGAGGTAAATGATGAGGACGTGACTCAACATTACTGCACTTCATGGACATGTTTGCACCTCAGAAGCTTATGCTGGAATGCAAAGTGAATAAACTATTTTTGTGGTCCCAACTGTGAAGTTTGAGTCAGAAATTGTGGTTCCTTCCCTACACACATACACGCACACTCTCTCTCTCTCTCTCTCTCTCTCTCTCTCTCTCTCTCTCAAGACATCTGGGGGCAGGGAAAAGTGTCATTTCCATTGGTGGCGGGATTGCTTAGCGCGGTGCCGTGCTGCGGCTCGATGCCAGTCACGTGACGTCCTTGGCAAGGCGGCAGGTCACGGTGGTCACTCAGCCCCGGGGGATCACATGAAGGCCACGCGAGGCCATTCCGGGCGAGATCATTGCCACACGTAACTCAAGGGAGAAAAAATAAAAAGTTATGAGAGAGAGAGAGAGAGAGAGAGAGAGTGTCTGTAACCTTCCATTCTATTTTTAATTAAAGACCATTAGTAAACATACAAAAGAAAGAAAAATTTCACATCAGTAATAATCCGCACTTTTTATATCTAACTCGATGGAAAGCTTTTTTGCGTGGCCCGCCGTCTTGCGTTTCGATGACCCGGAGTCTCGATTCAGCGGTTCATGGGATTCACACACTACACAGTACCGGGTAGAGACTGCGGTAAGTGGTAACCCTCTGTGTTGCCTTCAGACCCAGCCATGGTACTACCCAGCCCGCAACACGCCTTTGCCTCCTCATACTACGTCACTCGGCAGTGCGTGCAGGTACGTTTTCTTAGCCACCAGTATTGGGACACAATTTGGTAAATTTTGCAGTTTCAGTTAATATATCCTATCTTATATTTCTTTTTCCCTATGTCTAACAAGTTTGGGGAGCTCCTGGGAAAGCGGGGTTTTGGATGGGGAAACCAAACCTAGCCTAACCTAACCTAAATTCTGTCCTGAAGTTATTATTTTCCGATAGGGTAAAATGGGGTTAGAAATGCTCGTAGAAGTGTGATCTAGACCATGAGAACGTGTGTAGTTACGTGTGGTGTATTGGTTGAAACTGCAATAATACCCGCAATTTTACCATGAGTTTTGAGTTTTATTAGACAACCTTATTTACATTAGCAAGGTTTTATGGAAGTCAGTAAATTAATGGCCATACTCTTCATTATTCTAATCCCCCGCACATAAGTTTCTGAAGCTGTATAAAATCACCAAATAGTAAGCAAAATAAATATGAAAACGTGTCAAAGTAGTGAAGGGGTTAAGTCGTTCTTGTATGTGGCTGTAGTTAATTTGTCATGCGTAAAGAGATCAATGGCTGAGAATGATGCGTGGAAGTAAGTACGAGTCATGCAAAGACTGCCACATGTACAGACCTGTCGGCTTCGTGCAGCTTCCTTTATTTTCTTATGGTGTCATGTAAAGGTTCTTGACGCCGCCCTCTTTCCACTATCTACGCCTTGTGGTTCCTGTGTGATAACTGTGGCGAGTGCGGTGCATTGTGGCCTAATCTGGGTGATTGGTGAAGCATGGAGGAAGGAGACGGTTTGTTATGAAATAGTCTGCCAATAGGTGGTTTGTTACTGAGACAGTCCGTTATTTTACTTTATTTATCTATTTATTTATTCTTTTTTATAGTCGTTTAATGAATGGTTTGTCACTGAAAGGTAAATTGTTGCTGATTGGTTAGCAAATAAGTATGCGACTTATAGTTGGCTAATGGATGCTGTTACGACGATAGTTACGATAATAATCACAACAATACTATAAGTGAGTCCATGGTTAATGTTTACAGTCGGCCCTTGCCAGTACCACATGACACGACTATACATGTGGTAATATACTCAATTTATTTCAAGTTTAAGGTATTTTATTCTATTTATTTATTTTATTTATTTTTTCAGGCGAAAGGCTTTTCTTAGTTTGTCGTGATGCTTTGGAAAAATCAACACCGCGTTAGAATGAGTCCTGCGTGCACTGGGCAGTTTGCCTCACTCTTCCTCCCATTCTTTTTGTGGCTGTTTACATTAGTAGGGCACTGTGGGTACTGTGAGAGTATTGGTGTCTATAAATCACGTGTCACGGACGTCCAATGAGAGCCCGCCATGCCGGTACTTAATTAAACATTGCACTGCTCTTTCATTATCTTGACGAGTGAAAGTTATCAACAGCAATGTCCAATGCTTGCGGTACGATGAATGCACATGTGATCGACCGAATTATTAGTTTCTTGTTGCTTGTCCGGTATTATGAAATGCTGTTTGGATTATTTTTCAGAGATATCATTATTTACATCAATTACTTCCTTCATTCTTTCTTTGGTGTGTGTGTGTGTGTGTGTGAGAGAGAGAGAGAGAGAGAGAGGCTGTTATGGGTGTGTAAGGATGTATCATGGATGTGTGAGGCAGTGCTGGGTGTGGCAGGGTGCATAATGGGTCTGTGAGGCTGTGCTGGGTGTGGCAGGGTGCATAATGGGTCTGTGAGGCTGTGCTGGGTGCATAATGGGTCTGTGAGGCTGTGCTGGGTGTGGCAGGGTGCAAAATAGGTCTGTGAGGCTGTGCTGGGTGTGGCAAGGTGCATAATGGGTCTGTGAGGCTGTGATGGGTGTGGCAGGGTGCATAATGGGTCTGTGTAGCTGTGATGGGTGTGGCAGGGTGCATAATGGGTCTGTGCTGGGTGTGGCAGGGTGCATAATGGGTCTGTGAGGCTGTGATGGGTGTGGCAGGGTGCATAATGGGTCTGTGAGACTGTGCTGGGTGTGGCAGGGTGCATAATGGGTCTGTGAGGCTGTGCTGGGTGTGGCAGGGTGCATAATGGGTCTGTGAGGCTGTGCTGGGTGTGGCAGGGTGCATAATGGGTCTGTGAGACTGTGATGGGTGTGGCAGGGTACACAATGGGTCTGTGAGGCTGTGCTGTATGTGGCAGGGTGCATAATGGGTCTGTGAGGCTGTGATGAGTGTATAGTAGGCTGTGCAATAATCTCTCCTTATCATTACGTATACCAAGCTAAGAAGTTAAAGGTCCTCTCACACTGGTGGATTGGTCGCACCGCCCAACAGCCCTGCAGAGTCGCGGGGAAGTGACTTACAATGTTTTTGGAGTGATCTCACACAGGAGCATCCAGTGAACTGAGAGGTTTATCACTACCGACAACCAATCGCACCATTTTCGCAAGGACAGCTTTGTGCCGCTAGAACTCCAACTTTTTATTTTCATTTGTCTTTTTTCTTTTTATCCTTGTTAAAGATTGTCACTTGTCCTGTGATCATTAAACTCGTATCTTGTCTCATTGTAAGGCCAAATATAGAGCAGAGGATTCCCTAATTCTTAGTTGAATGAAATGGCAACAAGTAGCATGTTTCTTTAGTTAGTAATGTAAAAATGTTATGCTACAGAGAGAGAGAGAGAGAGAGAGAGAGAGAGAGAGAGAGAGAGAGAGAGAATTACCATGTAAATATTGCAGAAAGCAGACTTTGTGGTCATTGAATTTATTCCTTATGAACTACAACGAATGTTTTTACAGGTACTATTGTCACTTTTCAGGACAAAATCTTAAGAGTATGTCACTCAAACTGTTCATTAGAGCTATTGCTACACTTTTCTGCTCCCACAGGATAATGTTTACATATATACAAAACTATTGCAAAGACTATACCAGATGCAAAATTAAGCATTGATGGTCAATATTCTAATAAGCTGCATTAACTTGCCATTAAAAAACCCCACACCTCCCCTGGCAGTGCCCAATTCACACCAGCAGAATCAAACATTTCTTTGAACAGTTACACTCAACAAATGGCACATTCATCTTAAGATTAAAGTATCTTACAATTTCTAGAATCACACAAATCCCAACACTGCCTTTCCCAAGGTAGGAATCACAGATAAGAATTCTTTGATCCGGACAAACCTTTGGGTGTTAAGAAAGACGGGAAAAAACTAAGTAATATATTTCCATAGAATTACAAAATATTAGCACAATTAAAAACAAAAATGCAATGATATCTCATATGTGGCCAATAGGAACCAAATTTCTATCCCTTGTTCTTCTTGGGTGGCCGGTACACCCCCACCACCACCGCGTGGTCCCTCTCGTACGGCTCCAGTGTCAGCTGCTCCTGGGGCTTCAGGAGGTCAGACTGTAGCTTCTTGATCTCCCCAGCAAATACGGCCTCGGCGGGGGCAGTGGAATCAATGCAGTTTGCCTTGATGGAGATGATGTAATGGCCGCCAACTTTGAGGAAGTGCTGAGCATTGAGCGCCACAATACGGGCCTGGTCTGGCTGAGCCACATCGGCAAAGATGGTGTCCACCATGCTGCACACCATGCGGTACTTGTGTGGGTGGCGGGCGTCCTCCACGATGGGCACCACATTGGTCCGCTTCTTGGCCATGTTCACCAAATCACGGCCGGACCGGAGAGAGAACTCAACTGCGTACACCACTCCTTCCTGTAAGAATGCCAACTATCTTTACCTGCACTGCTACCATCAGTAAAAACATGGTCAGAGAAACAAGAGTAAGGTGAGAAATGAACAGAGAAGGGTTCACTTGTGTGACTCATGGGTCAAACGTCTGCACAAAATATTAACGTAAGAAGATGTAACTCAAACAGACTCTCTCAAGCTTTGTGACTCACCGGACCAATGATGTCAGAAACGTGGGACACAGTGGTGCCGTTTGCAGCTCCAAGATACAGCACCTTGGAGCCGGGAGGCATGTAGATGTTGCCCACACCACCAACAATAGCAGCTGCCAACTTGGACCGGAAGGGATTCCACACACGATATTCTATTTTTTCACCTCCCTCCTGGAAATGAAAACAATATACATTTTTCTTCCAGCAACAGTATTAATTTTCTTAAATTTCTCATCACATTAAAAATATCAATACATTAAATGTCAATTCCTTAAAACAGCAATCAATCTCCTGCAAGGAAACTGGCGACTAAGTGGGCCATTTTTTTGCAGTTTTTTGTTGCCCTTGGCCAGTTTTCCCATCTCACAAAAAAATTAAATTAAAATCATAAATCTTTATTAAAACAAAAAAAATCTGAAAGAATCAAAGAAACCTCACCACGTATCATAATGTGCAATTTAGAAATAATAAAATAAAATGCTATATGCCATTATAAGAGCATAAAGCCACAGAAGCTACACCTGGATTTTTAGTATAAAACATATCTGTACAGGTTATGTGTGGCTTTTCTCCCCTACAAAAAAATACCAAATGTTTCTGCATTAACAACCAAACATTGTTCTACACTCTACAGCACCAATAGGGAACTCAAAGGATTGATTGGAATAATTAGTAAGTTGAAAATTAGTGGTGGAACATAAGCCCCAATAATCAATAAAAGGATGGCTTTGGTATATGGGAGTTATCATCATGCAAGTTTCTCACATAACAGTCCTTGCATATAACAAGTACCTGGTGTATTCCAAATAATTAAATAAATGGAAATTCCCTTTTGTTCTTAACCCCTTCAGTACTGGGACACATTTGTACCTGGAGTTTTAAATATGATAAGACAATTTTATTGACATTAAGAAGGGTCGGTCTATTGAGGTCAGAAGATTAATGGCCACAGTCTTCACATTTTAACCCCCCAACATTTATTTCTAAAACTATAAAATTACCAAAAAAATAAGCAGAATGTATATGAAAATGGTTATGGTACTGAAGGGGTTAACTACAATCATCATTGAGATCTGAGGACATGACTCACCTCAACACTAATCCTTTTCTCCCCATAGACACTTTCTCCCACCACCATGTTCCTTGTCACCAGCACGTCCTCCTTCCCACGGGCAATGAACACTCCCTCGTGACGGTGAGGCTCAATCATCACTTTGTTGCCTCCCCTGAAGCCGCCTGGTGAGAACGATCCCTAGATTAACATTGGTACTGCAGAAACGAGGCTACCTGTCTCAGCTCATCTCTTTCTAAGGTTTTTGAGCAACACAGGGTTCAGCAATGGTAGGGAAGGCAATAGGATGTTAGTCAGCCAGCCCTCAGGTCTTTTCCCTCATACTTTCTTGCTGCTTAAATGTTATTTATTGTTCACTTACAATCCATCATCTCTTAACTCTCTTTATATTATAATCACACCATTTTATGACAACATTCCTTCTTTATCAGTCTAGCCATGAAAAATAGAAATACACAAATATCTATCTCCATGGAAAAAAACTTTGTATTTGGGTTCATAATTATATTTAATAATGCACAGAACATTGCAACACATCTATATAAACAATCAGAAAAAATGACAGCAAATTCACCTGTGGCAGTAGCCACAGGTGTATTAACTGTATTAACTATTAACTACAAAACACACAAGCAAACAATTAACTCAGAATTAGTCGCAAACTCTTACTCATCAGCTGGTCTTACCTCTGCCGCCGCCGCCACGACCGCGGAAACCACCACCACCACCTCCACGGCCGCGGAAACCACCACCTCGGTCACCCCCCCCTCGGCCACGGGGCGTGAAGCCGCCTCGGCCACCTCCTCCTCCTCCTCCTCTAGGAGAGAAGCCCCTGTCCCCACCAAAGCCACGGCCGCCTCCGCCTCTGCCTCTGCCGCCGCCCCTATCTCCTCCTCTTCCGCCGCGGAAGCCGCCGCCACCCCGAGGGGAAAAATCTGCGGGAAAAAAGTTATTAACATAACATAACATAAATAATAGGATAACAAAGGGCCACCAGGGCCCATCTAGGTTATCCTGTATCTGTCGCACAGCGACCTCGTCATCAGTACTTATTAGCATCTCAGTCAGGACTATTTGATAAGCACCTATCATTGGCTATTAATGTTGTTTCCTACAATAAGCTACACAACAATCAGCCAAGGCACAGCACAACCCATCATGCCAGGCTACCTACTGGATAGGATGCCCCAAACACTAAACTAAAATGCCCAACACGTCCTCTAGTCGAGACACCCTAAGCTTAACGTCTACCAGCTAAACAGGATCACAGCCAAAAATATACCCTAGAACAGCTGATCCTGCCCTCATCAGCAGCCAGAAGTAGAGAGCAAAGCATCCTGGGTGGCTCACAGCACATGGTAACCCTAACAATGTAATGCTGCAGCCAACACCACCTCTCCACACCCTCACAACACCACACTTCACTCCCAACACTGCCAACAACACCAGTATCCCAGCAGGGTGGTTCACATACCTGGCCGACCCATTGTGAAGGACTTGTAGCAGAATAATTCCCAGTCACACGCGGCCTGGCTTCCCACCACGTGTAAACAGAACCCTGCCTGGGCCAAGCTCCGCGCCGCGCCGAACACAGGCCGCTCCACACCACCACACTCGCAACTATCCTTAATTTAATTCAAACTATTCATACTTTGCCAGTTTATTGTTTAAGAAAATACATTAAATCTTTTTATTGTATAATCTTAGGGGAGAAAGTACGATATTTAAAAAAAATAAATGGATGGGCATAGTGTTTCATGTGCTGTATTTCGCCTAAGTAATCGTTTATTTGACTAATACATCTTTTTTTTTGTATTATTGTGTTGAATTGAAGCAAATGAGGCTAATGATGAACTATATTAACACAAATTACAATGGGTTTGGTTTGCCTGATAAATAAGTCACATTGGTTCCAAATATGGCTGATGTAGCGCGAGTTTTGAATATGTGATACCGCTGCTGCAGCACATCTACATTGCCCTACCATCCTTTCCTATTTTAGCTTCCTGAAGACTCCATTTTCTCGATACTTTAAGCATTGCCGTAATTATTATAAGGAAAATCAGGAAACTCTGAAATTCATATTTATACCTTTCTACAAAAATAAGCATTGATTTAGTGTTGAAGTTGTTGGTAAGGGGACTTGAAGTAAAACACTCTTGAAAACTGACTGATATTGACAGAACAGAGAAGAACAAGAACAAGAACGAGAACAGGAAAAAGAAGAAGAAGAAGAGAAAAAGGAAGACGATCAAAGAGAAAGACAACAACAACAACAACAACAACAACAACAACAACAACAACAAGACGTGGAAGATGTCGGGGGAGGAGACGAGTGGGAGAGCGAATGAGGAGCAAGCGATAGGAGAGATTACAGTCTCAGGGTTCGTGTCAGCTTCATTCTTCAGTGCTTACCGGGCCTCGTCAGTGTGAGGTGCCAGACGCTCCACTCCTGCACTCCCTTTCGCTCTCCTTGCTGACAGTTCCTGCTACTCCTTAGTATTGTGAAAGGCAACGGTTTCACGTCTCTCGTCTCTGTAAGGTAAGTGTGATGAGTAATTCTTAATAGCTTCCTTCTCACTTTCTGTTTACATAGACGATAGACATGATTTTTGGGATTTTCATACTTTTTTTTTCTTTTCTTGGTTTTGATGATGTAGAAATCCTTGTTAAAGTGTCACTAGAATAATAGAAACATTTACGTAAACTACTAATAACTTGCACTAGGATCATGAGACGTAAGAGATGACTGGATGCTTGGAAATACTCTATAGTTATTTTGCCTCTACACACATCCACTGTCATAAAAGTACTCTTGAAAACCTCTAGTAACTTACACTTGACATGTTGAACGCAAGAGATGGGATGACGAGAAGCTTAGGATTGTTGTATATACAGTTTATTTACAACAACACACGTATTCTATTTTTCGTACAATGTGGATTAAAAGTGAATATTTTGAGATTTATGTTTTTCGAGCTAAAGTATAATTCTGTCCTAGTGTTTGTGGTATAAAGGTGATGGGTTTTTACATTATCAGTATTTATATGTTTTTTTTCTATTATTTTATTTATTTATTTATTTATTTATCTATTTATCTATTATTTTATTTATTTATTTATTTATTATTTATTTTTTTGTTGTGTGTGTGTGTGTTCTCATCCTAAAGTACATGTCTATTTCAGGGAATATTAAGAACACAATAACTTCTCATCCCAGTGCCCTCGTGAACACCTTATAGTCATTTAAAAAGAGGTCATCCCATTATTTTTAGGAATTCTCTCGTTCTAAAGTACCTACACATTTTTTTTTTCGTTACCTTAGCACGTTTCTTGTAAGGTAATATCAGTGATGGGAACAACCTCTACACCAATGCCCTCGTAATCTCCTTAGTAATCTAACAGAGAAATCATTTAAAAGAGGTCATTCCATTATTTTTTTAAGAATTTTCTCGTTCTAAAGTACATTTCTATCTTAGCACGTTTCTTGTAAGAGAATATCAGTGAGACAAACCACTAGACTCTATGCCCTCGTGAACTCTTTAGTAATCTTACAGAGAAGTCATTTAGCAGTCATCTCATTATCTTTTTAGGAATTTTCTCGTTTTAAAGTACACATTTTTACTTTAGCACGTTTCTTGTAAGGGAATATCAGTGATGCGAACAGACTCCATCCCAAGGCTCTCGTGAACTCCTTAGTAATCTTATAGAGAACTCATTTAAAAGAGGTCATCTCATTGTTTCTTAAAGTTTTCTCGCTCTAAAGTACATTTCTACATTTCTTCCTTATAGCATGTTTCTTGTAAGGGAACATCAGTAACGCAAAACAGCTAGAGTCCATTCCAGTGCCCTCGTGAGCCCCACAGGAATGTTATCGAGTGTATGGAAGGGTTGTCTGGCGCGGTGTGCTTCTTAGACTAGCAGTTAGTGTAATGCTGGGTCTTATCTGTATTGGGAGAAACGGTTCCTCATATTACACAGGTATGATATTACGTATTATAACACACACACACACACACACACACACACACACACACACACACACACACACACACACACACACACATTTTTCTCCAGTTACACGTTTTATCATATCTTATCTTATTCTTCCATCTGTAGCCCTCTCTCTCTCTCTCTCTCTCTCTCTCTCTCTCTCTCTCTCTCTCTCTCTCTCTCTCTCTCTCTCTCTCTCTCTCTCTCTCTCTCTCT
Organism: Portunus trituberculatus; assembly: GCF_017591435.1. Classification (NCBI taxonomy): domain Eukaryota; kingdom Metazoa; phylum Arthropoda; class Malacostraca; order Decapoda; family Portunidae; genus Portunus; species Portunus trituberculatus. The sequence continues at coordinate 17,820,402 of NC_059275.1, forward strand.
TTCTCTCTTCATTTATTCGTACATAAATATTTTACTGATATTCTCAACTTCCTTCTTATAACCAGATGTAGTTGGTTATTTTATCTTTTGGGGGTATTAAACGATCACAAAATCCTGCCCCCCTCTCTCTCTCTCTCTCTCTCTCTCTCTCTCTCTCTCTCTGGTATTTCCAAAGAGAGCAGAATAAACAAAATAATCTAGCCGCAGTTGCTATCAGTAATGTGTCACAACTATGGACTCATGCATGCATTTTGTAACGCTGTAAACTATAGCAGATTCTAACGTGGAATAGCGTTGCATAGGAGGAGGAGGAGGAGGAGGAGGAGAAAGAGGAGAAGGAGAAGGAAATGTAAAGAAGGAGAATGAAGACTAAAAGGTAGAGCAGGAGGAGGAGGAGGAGGAGGAAGAAGAAGAGGAAGAAGAAGAAGAAGAAGAAGAAAAAGAAGAAGAAGAGGATGAAGAGGAAGAAAAAGAAGAAGAAGAGGATGAAGAGGATGAAGAGATGATAAAATTTAGGAGGAAGAGGAGAAGGAAGTGAAAAGAGAACAACAGAAATGAGGGAAATGTATTTGCTGGAGGAGAGAGAGAGAGAGAGAGAGAGAGAGAGAGAGAGAGAGAGAGAGAGAGAGAGAGAGAGAGAGAGATGAAGAAAAACAAACTGGAATAAGAAAAAGAGAGAAAAAAATGGGTAAAAAGATGATATGGAAGAGGATGGAAGAGGATGAGGACAGGAGGGCAACGATGAGAAGGATGAGAAGAGTAGGATAAAGGAAATTAGAACAAGAGAAGGAGAAGAGGGCAATTAAAAAAAAGAAGAGGAAGAGGAGGAGAAAGAGGAGGATGAGGACAAGAGGGGGGAGGGAAATGAGGTCAGGAATATCACCGGTAGCTATCTGTAGTGTGAGTATCTAATCTTGGTAAACGCGTCATGTGCTTCTTATTACGGGAGATTCACCGCCACCTTCCTCCCGAGTGCACTGAGAAGGGGGGAATTGGAGGTGGTGGTGGAGGAAGAGGCAGGTGAAGCATGTGCAGATGAGATGGACGGAACTGATGATGATAATGAGAAGTGGAAGGAGGACGAGAAGTTGACGGCAGAAGATAGGAAGGTTATTCAAAATTCGAGAGGTGTTTTGAAAGTCATAGATAGTGAGAGATATCGAAATCGGCAGGGAGTTCTAGAGTTTACCGGTGAAATGGATGAAAAACTGAGAATACTGGTTAAACTCGTGTGGGATTAGAGAAACAGGCAGGGAGTTCCAGAGTTTAACAGTGAAAGAGATGAAAAACTGAGAATACTGCATCAGGGACGTGGACAGAACATAGTGAGAGAAGCAGGCAGGGAGTTCCAGAGTTTAACAATGAAAGGGATGAAAGATTGAGAATACTGGTGAACTCTTGCATTAGTGAGGTGGACAGAACATGGTGAGAGAGGCAGACACGGAGTTCCAGAGTTTACCAGCGAAAGGGATGCAAGATTGAGAATACTGGTTAACTCTTGCATTAGGGAGTTCGTAAAGAGTGTTACTTCTTGCCTGCTTAGTGAAGTATGGTGAAGTATGTAGGTGGTCTGTGTGGCCACCTCACCTCCATCGCCCACTATAATCATACCTTATCATCACTTTGTTGCCAGGTCTCCCCCTCCTCTCTCTCTCTCTCTCTCTCTCTCTCTCTCTCTCTCTCTCTCTCTCTCTCTCTCTCTCTCCTTCTTCTTCTTCTTCTTCTTCTTCTTCTTCTTCTTCTTCTTCTTCTTCTTCTTCTTCTTCTTCTTCTTCTTCTTCTTCTTCTTCTTCTTCTTCTTCTTCTTCTTCTTCTTATTATTATTATTATT